>NC_057794.1:296287368-296582208 GCF_018294505.1 Triticum aestivum | reverse complement strand
GGGGCGGTGGTCGCCGGCGTTGGCGGGGCGGTGGCGTGGGGATCGCCGGAGAAAAAGCTTGGCACGGGGGCCCTAGAGGGATGGCCGGGGCGGCGGCAGACCGGCGGCGGGGAGTGTTTTTGGGGCGGGCGGGGCGGCGCACCGCCGGCCGTGAGCGGCGGGGGGCTACTGTTTGGCCGGTGGTGGCTGGCGGCTCAGGGGGGTGGAGGTTGAAGATGAACCACGGGCCCTTGATTTCATATCCAACGGCTGCAAAATCGACTGACCAGAGATGAAAAAGTCAGTCGACCGACGTGTAGCCTCACCTTGCTAGTGCGTCAGTTTCGATAACAAAATTCAGTTTCGACAGCAAAATTCAGTTTCGACAGTTAAATTCAGTTTCGACAATTAAGTTCAGTTTCGACAGTTAAGTTCAATTTCGACAGTTAAGTTCAGAGATGAGCGGCTGATGTATTTTACATCTAGAACTTTGTGATTATGTATTTTACGTCATGTATTGGAGATGCTATTAGAATTCCACTCAGGTTAACATTGTTCATTGTCTCTCTTGTCCTGCTTCAGCCTCGGCATCGTACAACTCACCGGAGCTGCTCCAACGACGAAACCCTCCATCACAGCGGAGCAGTACCTTGGGCTCCATCTCCAGACGCCTAAGATCTTCTTCCCCACCTCCGACAGCAAAGTCAGCCGGAGCATCCTCACCGGCCAACCCAATCACGCTGAGATCGACATGGCTTCGCCAAAGAGGTTGTACACTTGCTGCATCTCTTTTTTACTCTACATGTTATATATATTGTCCACTAAGAACACGGATTTGTTCCTTTAGTGTCTCCTTGAAAGAAAAAACGTAGGAATTTTAATTTTCACTTGTCCTCCTTTTCAAATTCCTATTCATGAAGCACAAGACTAAGAGATAGTAGCATAATAGCATTATAACCTACATTTTCTTGTGGTTTGACTTAATCTCACCATGCTTCTTTGCATCCTGTGATCTTCCAATTGTTGTGAATCAAACACCCAGATTGGCAGAAATCCTGTGTTTTTAAATTCTCTGTTTTGCACATGCATTCCTATCCTATTCCTGTCTATTTCCTATCCTTGCATTGTTGGAATCCTCCAATTCAAACGCGCCCTTACAGAATTACTTCTCTTATAGATAGTTGTCAAAGAAAACCTTGAGTGGTTTGTCCCGCTCCTGCTGCGCCGTCGTCCACCCCAGCTCAGCTGCTCCAACGACAGAAGGGTCCAGCACAACAGGGATCCGGCCTCCAGATTGTCTTTCGCCGCCTCAGATCTTCTTCCCCGCCGCTGGCAGCCATGAAAACCGCATTACCATCATCAACCGAGCAGATGACCTCGAGGACTACACGGGTTCGCAAGAGAGGTCGCACTCTTTCGTGTCTGCTTACGTTATGCATCGCTTAATATTACATGCTACTTTATCGTCCTGTTCACCGATTAGACTCTGAGTCAGCTCCAAATTAATGGTCAAACTTGAGTTTTTAAATGGTTGTGGGGTACATATCGGGGCCGCTATCAATAGTATCTATCTACTATCTGGTTAATCTCCGGTGTCTATTATGGGTTTCATGTTGGGTGGGAAACAAACAGTAAAGAAGCCATTATCTGTATTTTTTAACTAAAGCCATTATCTGCCTACTATTATTGGTTTTGGGTCTATCCACAGGTTGCTACCATCACTCCAGATTTCTGCATGCACTCCTTACATAATCTCACTATGTTTTATTCCAATGCATGACAGTTATTGTAAACAATGGAACTGAACATGTAGAGCAAAAGAGACGAGCCTTGCGTGGTAATAAAATTTCATGCAGACATTGCTCCATGGTAGGCGCAAAGGCAGCCCCCCTCCACGCATTTCGGATTGTAATCGAGAGGAAGATATCTGGTCTGAGGGGGATTCAGAAGGAGAAGACAACTCCTATTTACCCCCTGAGGTCTTCGCTCTAACTTGGCATGCTGATGTTGGTTATATCATGCATATGGTGTCTTGCATTGCTTACTTTATACATCAAATATGTCATCTGCTTAGTTTAGACATCCTTTGTGTGAATGCCATCTGTTTAGTTTATTCATCGTTTATGTGAATTATGCAACGCCATCTTGTTTAGCCAGGCATCATATATGTGAATTTTGCAATGCCATCCTGCTTAGCCAGTCATCTTATATGTAAATTATATTAGGCCATCCTTTTTTGTTACATATTACATTTGTCAACAATGTTAGTACATTCAACTGCTCTTCATGTGCATCAGCCATTTGACACGGTGATGGCAAATTCTGGAGTGAAAACAAGGTCTTCAGAGCAGACTATGCTATCTGAGGAAGCTCATATCTTGCTGATTACGGATAGCTCCTCAGAGGAGGATTCAGAGACAGATGACTAGTCCTATTCCCCCCAAGGTGTATGCTCTAACTTGGCAGGGTTATGTTGCTCATATCGTGCGTATGGTGTCTCGCATTGCTATGTCATTTGATTAGTTTAGACATGCTTTGTGTGAATGCCACCTGTTCAGTGTCTAATTACCATATATGTGAATTATGCATTGCCATCTTGTTGCAAGACATTATATATGTGAATTATGCAATGCTATCTTGTTGCAAAGGCATTATATATGTGAATTATGCAATGACATGCTGTTTAGCCAATCATCATGTATGTGAATTATATCATGCTATCATTTTTTGTATTACGTGTTCCATTTGTCGACAACGTTTGTATATTCAACTACTCTTCATGTGCATCAGCCATTTGAAGCGGTGATGGAAGTATCTGGAGTGAAAACAAGGTATTCAGAGCAGACAATGCTACCGACTGAAGCAGACATCTTGATGGTTACATAGAGCTCCTCAGAGGAGGATTCAGAGACTGATGACCAGTCCTATTTCCCCCCTGAGGTCTATGCTCAAACTTGGCAGGGTTATATTACCCATGCCATGCATGTTGTCTTGCATTGCTTAGTTTTTACATCATATATGGATTACCATCTGCTTACTTGCTTACTATATAAATCATATATTTGAATTATAGCATGCCATCATGTTTACATAGTACATACACATCATCTATCTGAATTATGGCATGGCAACCCATTTAATAAAGACATCATATAGTTATATCATCTCATCCTGTTTAGTGTTTACAGTCATCATATTTTGAATTATGGCATTCTATCCGTGAATGTATGTGAATTATGGCATGCCAACCTATTTAATAAGCACATTATATAGTTATGTCATGTCATCCTGTTTACATAGTCTCATATTTTGAACTATGTCTTTCCATCTTTTTTAGTTAGCCATCATAATGTGAAATTGTGTCATTCTATCCTGTTTAGTTAGCCATCATATATGTGAAATTGTGTCATGCTATCCTGTTTGGTTAGACAACATAAATATGAATTATTTCATGCCCTCTTTTATTCCCCACTATCCATTGCACCTGTCTATCATACAATGTCTATACTTTCAATTACTTTTCTTGTTTATCAGCCATTTGAATTGGAGAGCGTGATGGCAGTATCTAAGGGAGTAACAACATGGTCTTCAGAAAAGATAGTGCTACCAGTTGATGCAGATAGAACCACGGTTGTACTTGCCCAAGGACCAGATCCACCACACATAACCCAGACTCTCGCAGATTGTACCCCTACCTAGTTGGACAGAGAACCAGCTACACCCCTTCTAACCCCAACCCCGACAGATAGTAACCCAGTTCCAGTTGACACAACACCATCTCCACCACAGGGCACCCAAACACGAGCAGTTAGTAAGGGAACTGCAGTGCCCAAAGCACGAGGACCACCACTCTGAATCCCAACTCAACGCTTAAAGGAGAAGAAGATTTGTTCTTAGGTCAGGTTCTGTAGCTATGGTTCATACTCCTTTGGTCTTGCATTACTGTATTTACTCATACCAACTATTTTCAAATTTGAAGGATGGAATTGAAACTCCAATGGCGCAACAGGTATGTTTTAAACCTGTTTCTTTAACTTGTTTGCTGTTGTAACCTGCTCTATGTTGATTTCAGTTTCAATTGAATAAACAGTTATGTTCTCATGTCATGCACATTACAAGTGTTGTTATTTCTCTATAGTTACCACACTTATATTCTGTCTATTCTGCTTTGTCTTGAACAGATATTATTTGAACTATGTCTCTATCTTGATTTGGCAACAAAAACTAGAATGATATAGACCATAAAGTGACCATGGTACATAGATATATGTTTGTTTCATGATGTTATCCTGTCCACTTTACTACTGAAGTCATTTACCAAAATGAGTTTCATATACAACATGGTAAACATGTGATGTGTCTGCTTGTTTCTCTTTTAGAATGCGGACAAAATATTGGAGAACAGTACCGCGTTATCCAATGGTAAAGGAAGTAATGCATATAAGGTTCAAGATAGTGAGACATCCCTGTTGGTCTCCAAGAAAGCTGATAAAAACTATCTTGACGACAGTGAGGGAACCCAAAAGTCCTGTCTTGATGTAGTGTTCGAGTTACTGGCCACTACTGCTGGCACAAGCTCTTCGAACTCGCTGCCTGAATCGGTTCGTCTTATTGAGTCTCAACTTCAAGTTGAAAGACATCGATCAGATGTGCTGCGACAGGAAGCTGAAGGACCGAGGAAGTCCCTGCAGAATTCAGATGCATATTTTCTGGTGCAACAGGAAGCGCTGGAGGATTTAAGCGCCAAACAAGAGAAAGTTAATAAGCTTGCTAAGCATCTTGCCAGCATTATGGGTACCCAGGATATTGTTTCTTGAGATCTTCTGAAGTGGTTTCAGTTCTGGATTTGTTTTGCTGCGGCGTTTATTTGCACTGGTCGCCAACTTTGACAACCAGTGTATATGATATGCTGCTTTGTTCCCTATATTTGCACTGGTGGCGAACTTTGATGCCTAGTGGATGTAATATGTGTAATAGCCGTGATAGCCTAGCATTAGTTGCTTGCTTATTTATTTCCTTGTTGTCTTGTTTATTTGTTTGCTTGTAGTCATTGCAGTTCTTTTTCCGCGGTTAGCTAGTGGTTGCAATAACCTATTTTTTAAAACTAGGCCACAATAACCATGGGCTAATATTTACTGTAGTGACACTGGGCCTCCTACTGGCCGTAGAAACAGTGGGCCTTCTACAGGCCGTAGAAACAATGGGCCTTCTATGGGCCGTAGAAACAATGGGCCTTCTACGGGCCGTATCATCAATGGGCCTTATACGGGCCGTATGATCGATTGGCCAAACATGGGCCAAACATACCGCATTATGGTCGTAAACGGGCTAGAGTTGGAATCATCCGTTCATGAGCCGAACATAATGGTCCATCGTTAATAGGCCGTATTTGATGACGCTATGAAAACAGCCCAATGTATTAACGGACCACAAATGGGCCGACTGTAACCACGGGCTGAATTTGGCCCACAAGCAGAAAATGACAGTAACGGGCCGTAAGTAAACGAATGCTGGAAATGAGCCCAAGAATAAATGGGCTCTGAGAAGGCCGAAAGATAACATGGGCTAGAAACGGCCCAACGGAATAATGGGCCGTTAATGGGTATAAAGTGATACACTGTTCATTACGGGCCAGTTTCACCATGGGCCGTTAATGGGTGTAAAGTGATACACTGTTCATTACGGGCCAGTTTCACCACGGGTCGTTAATAGGCCAAGAGTTACATAGGGCCTCATATGGGCCGAAAGACGTCATGGGCCATACATGGGCCAGAAGTGAAAACGGGCTGGAATCATATTGGGTGGCCTAGATGACGCTACTGGGCCCAATTAGGATAGGGCGTAACGGGCCTCGGGTTAGCGGGCTGTAAATGGGCTATATGCGAACAGGCCGTTAACAGGCTTTAGATGGGCCGGCCCGCCACCTTTTGACCAAGTCAAAGGGGCCGGCCTTTTCATAGGAATGGGCCTTTGTTGGGCCGTGCCACATGTCGACATATCATAGGCGCCTTCTGTCCAATGAGTGGATGACATCTGTCCCAACGATGAGCCGACACGTGTTTCCTCCAGCCAATGATGATTTTACATGTGGAAAATCCCCATTGGTCGGGGCTGTTAATGGGTTATCGGATCCAAAACCCGACCCGATAGCTCAACGGCGTTCCGTTACGGTGGATGCCACATGTCGGTCACCCTTGACGAAAGCACTTCTTTGAAGCGGGATTTATCGTCATGGAAGTGGACACTTTGTGATGATAATTTTGGTAATGTCATGGAACACTTCTACGACAGCACATGTATGACTATCTTGATTCTGTCATAAAATCGTCATGGATGTACATGCATGATAGAAAATGCGACCTACTATGACAAACACGTATCATCACGGAAGTGTATTTTTTTGTAGTGAATCACTACAAAACCAATACTGTTACTTTTGCTACCGTTACCGCTACTATCATATTACTTTGGTATTAAATACTTTGCTGCAGATATTAAGTCTTTCATGTGCGATTGAATTGACAACTCAACTGTTAATACTTGAGAATACTCTTTGGCTCCCCTTGTGCCGAATCAATAAATTTGGGTTGAATACTCTACCCTCGAAAACTGTTGTGATTCCCTATACTTGTGGGTTATCAAGACTATTTTCTGGTGCCGTTGCCGGGGAGCATAGCTCTACTTTTTGAGTCACTTGGGATTTATATCTGCTGATCACTATGAAGAACTTGAAAGATAAAAGAACCAAGATTTTTCCCTCAACTACGAGGGGAGGTAAGGAACTGCCATCTAGCTCTACACTTGATTCACCTTCTGTTTTGAGTAAACTTGTGACACCTACTCTTGTTGTTCATTCTGATATGTCGCATGTTATTGATGATTGATACGTCCATTTTGCATCATGCTTTTATATCGATATTTATTGCATTATGGGCTGTTATTACACATTATGTCACAATACTTATGCCTATTCTCTCTTATTTTACAAGGTTTACATGAAGGGGGGGATGCCGGCAGCTGGAATTCTGGGCTGGAAAAGGACCAAATATTAGAGACCTATTCTGCACATCTCCAAAAGTCCTGAAACTCCACGGGAATTATTTTCATAATATATAAAAAAATTGGGCAAAGAAAGTACGAGAGGGGGCCACCCACCGTCCACGAGGGTGGGGGGCGCACCCTACCCCTTGGGCGTGCCCCCTACCTCGTGGGCCCATAGTGGCCCTCCGATGCCCATATTTGGCTATATGGAGTCTTTCGTCCAGGAAAAAAAATCAGAAGCTAGCTCATGGGACGAAACTCCGCCGCCACGAGGCGGAACCAATCTAGGGCTCCGGCGGAGCTATTCTGTTGGGGAAACTTCCCTCCGGGAGGGGTAATCATCACCATCGTCATCACCAACGATCCTCTCAACGGGAGGGGGTCAATCTCCATCAACATCTTCACCAGCACCATCTCATCTCAAACCCTAGTTCATCTCTTGTATCGAATCTTTGTATCCAAACCTCAGATTGGTACCTGTGGGTTGCTAGTAGTGTTGATTACTCCTTGTAGTTGATGCTAGTTGGTTTACTTGGTGGAAGATCATATGTTTAGATCCATTATGCATATTAATACCCCTATGATTATGAACATGAATATGATTTGTGAGTAGTTACGTTTGTTCCTGAGGACATGGGAGAAGTCTTGCTGTAAGTAGTCATGTGAATTTGGTATTCGTTCGATATTTTGATGAGATGTATGTTTTCTTTCCTCTAGTGGTGTCATGTGAATGTCGACTACATGACACTTCACCATTGTTTGGGCCTAGAGGAAGGCATTGGGAAGTAATAAGTAGATGATGGGCGATACATCTCCATCGTATCTACTTTTCCAAACACTTTTGCCCTTGTTTTGGATTCTAACTTGTATGATTTGAATGGAACTAACCCGGACTGACGCTGTTTTCAGCAGAATTGCCATGATGTTGTTTTATGTGCAGAAAACAAATATTCTCGGAATGACCTGAAACTCCATGGGAGGTCTGATAAAAAATAATAAAAAATCCTCGCCAAATATGAAGACTAGGGGGCCCACACCCTTCTCACGAGGGTGGGGGCGCGCCCCCCTAGGGCGCGCCCCCTACCTCGTGGGCCCCCTGGAAACCCTCCGACGCCAACTCCAACTCTATATATTTGCTTTTGGAGAGAAAAAATCAGAGAGAAGAAATCATCGCGTTTTACGATACGGAGCCGCCGCCAAGCCCTAAAACCTCTCGAGAGGGCTGATCTGGAGTCCGTTCGGGGCTCCGGAGAGGGGGATTCGTCGCCGTCGTCATCATCAACCATCCTCCATCACCAATTTCATGATGCTCACCGCCGTGCGTGAGTAATTCCATCGTAGGCTTGCTGGACGGTGATGGGTTGGATGAGATTTATCATGTAATCGAGTTAGTTTTGTTAGGGTCTGATGACTTTGCTATGCTTAATGCTTGTCACTAGGGCCCGAGTGCCATGATTTCAGATGTGAACCTATTATGTTTTCATGAATATATGTGAGTTCTTGATCCTATCTTGCAAGTCTATAGTCACCTACTATGTGTTATGATCCGGCAACCCCGAAGTGACAATAATCGGGACCACTCCCGGTGATGACCATAGTTTGAGGAGTTCATGTATTCACTATGTGCTAATGCTTTGTTCTGGTTCTCTATTAAAAGGAGGCCTTAATATTCCTAAGTTTCTAATAGGACCCCGCTGCCACGGGAGGGTAGGACAAAAGATGCCATGCAAGTTCTTTTCCATAAGCACGTATGACTATATATGGAATACATGCCTACATTACATTGATGAATTGGAGCTAGTTCTGTGTCACCCTATGTTATGACTGTTACATGATGAACCGCATCCGGCATAATTATCCATCACTGATCCGGTGCCTACGAGTTTTCCATATACTGGTTTACGCTTATTTACTTTCCCGCTGCTACTGTTACAATCACTACAAAATACCAAAAACATTACTTTTGCTATCTTTACTTTTGTTGCCGCTACCACCGCTATCATATTACTTTGCTACTAAACACTTTGCTGCAGATACTAAGTTTCCAGGTGTGCTTGAATTGACAACTCAGCTGCTAATACTTGAGAATATTCTTTGGCTCCCCTTGTGTCGAATCAATAAATTTGGGTTGAATACTCTACCCTCGAAAGCTGTTGCGATCCCCTATACTTGTGGGTTATTGTCGGTGTCAAAACCGGCGGATCTCGGGTAGGGGGTCCCGAACTATGCGTCTAGGCCGGATGGTAATAGGAGGCAAGGGACACGAAGTTTTACCCAGGTTCGGGCCCTCTTGATGGAGGTAAAACCCTACGTCCTACTTGATTAATATTGATGATATGGGTGTTACAAGAGTAGATCTACCACGAGATCAGAGAGGCTAAACCCTAGAAGCTAGCCTACGGTATGATTGTATGTTGTGATTGTTGTCCTACGGACTAAAACCCTTTGGTTTATATAGACACCGGAGAGGGTTAGGGTTACACAAGGTCGGTTACAAAGGAGGAGATATACATATAGGTATTGCCTAGCTTGCCTTCCACGCCAAGTAGAGTCCCATCCGGACATGAGATGAAGTCTTCAATCTTGTATCTTCATAGTCTATCAGTCCGGCCAATGGAGATAGTCCGGCTGTCCGGAGACCCCCTAATCCAGGACTCCCTCAGTAGCCCCCAAACCAGGCTTCAATGACGATGAGTCCGGCGTGCAGTTGTCTTCGGCATTGCAAGGCGGGTTCCTTCTCCAAATTCTGTGTACCTGTCGAAATAATGTCCGGTCCCTTGTGATGGTTTGTACTCCTTGGCTTCTACGCCCAATAATGGCCACTTTCCACGTGTAAAGCGAATGTGAAGAGCCAGGGTGTTTTCACATTTACCCCCTAGCTATGTAAATGAGTCGCCTATTTAAAAAGACAAGGATTCAGATCCAAATAACATCATCCTCCCTTGCCGAGTCTTCATCGGAGCGTGCCCGACAGAGATCCATTCCACCATGGCCGATCGACGCAGCTCCTCCTCTCGCACCCCTAGTTCCAAGCCTGGATATTGGGAGAGATGTTCCATCCCGCACAGCAAATTGGTGATGCTTTAGTCCAAGGGATTTCTTCCCCCAGCGTACCTGGTCCCGGTTCGAGCCGGGCTTGCCACCTATAATGGCGGAGAGCAAGTGGAGAGCCATCCCAATCCCTCCAAGGGAGAGCGGGTATGCCTTGTCCCTTATCTGGTAAGAGGGCTCGGATTCCCAATTCATCTGTCTCTCCGGGGGCTTCTGGAGTTCTATGGCCTCCAGCTGCACAACCTTACGCCTGCCTCCCTGCTGCATATCGCGGGATTCATAGCGCTTTGCGAGTTATTTTTGGGCTGTGAGGCTCATTTCGCTTTGTGGAAGAAGCTGTTCTGCCTTGTGCCCTGTTCTAAGAAGGGATCAATATATCAAGTGGACGGAGCCAAAGTGTGGCGTATTGCTGGGACCGGATACCTATCCGGGACCCCGAAGAAGACGTCTGAAGACTAGCCTTCAGAATGGTTTTATATAGAAGATGTCCCCCTTACGGACCCTATTCGGATTGGCCTTCTTGAGTTTGACAGCGCCCCTTTGAAGAAGCGCCAGAGCTGGCGTCCACGGAGCCCCCTAGAGGAAGACGACTGGGACATTCTTTATCTGATGAGCCAGATAAGCTCTTTAGCTCGATCCGGATTGACCATGATCGAGGTCCTGGCTATATGCATTATGCGGGGGGTGCAGCCGCTCCAGTATAGAGGCCACCCCATGTGGGACTTCAACGGGGAGGACGACGCCACCCGCCACGGCCGCAAAGGGCCGGGATCGGCTGCTGACCTAACAAAGATCCTGTCCACTTTGTACAAGGGAGAAGAGGAGGAATTCCTCCGTGTCAACCCGTAGGGCAGATTCTCTATGTACAATCCTCCGAGCTGGGTAAGCAGATATTTTTTCTCGCCCATCCGTTTCGTATTCCCGTAGCTTAAGTATTCATTCTGGCAATTTCATCGCAGGAGCTGCGCCAGGCTATAAAGGAGATAAACATCCCTCCTCCACAGCCCGAGGACCCTGGACGGTCCCTTGACCCGGCCTCCCAGGAGGATCCGGACATATCCATGGAGCTGATCGACGGGTTTTTTTACCAAGGGAGTAATGACAATACCTTGGTGGCCATTATGGACGATTACCCTGGGCTAGTTCCAGCCTCACAAGTGACTGAGACCAAAATCCCAGCACTTAAAAAGGGATCCCTCCTTGTGCTCTCTCTTTTTTCCCTATTGCCGTATAACAGCCGTGTCTTGCAGGGGAGGTCCTCGGGGCAGAAGGCCGAGCCTGTGGCAACTAGCCAACAAGGGGCCTGTAGGCCAGGCAGGCTGAAAAGATCCGCAGTCCAGATTGAGGCACCGGCGCAGCGATATGGCGCGCCGTCTTTATTGCAAGACATTAGTTACAGAGGCATATTAACGCCCATGCCTTCTTTTCAGGAAAAAGAGCACTCGCCGGACTATGCCCGGAGAGGCTACCAATTGCGCCTCCACAAGCCAGGCTCCAAGGCCGGACTCAAAGGTGGGAACGAGTACAAAGCGTGCGCCAGGTGCTCCTCCGACAGAGGATACAGATAGACTGTCCGCCACCCATTCCAAGGTGGAAAGTGCCATGAACCACAGGCGTCGCCGGACTGTTCTTCGTGAAGCTTGTTTCTCCGAAGAGGCATTGGATACCTTCAACTCGGGAGACGCGCACCTCCATGCCGCTCAAAATGGTCTATCCAGAGCCACGGAGCAGTATGTAAAAGACATACGGGTGAGAAAATTTGATGATTATATATATCAGTAGCCCCTGAGACTTGAAATAGTTAGGATAACTGATTTAAGGGTCATTTGTTATGTAGGTTCTTACAGAAAAGAATACTCAACTGTCCCAGGAGCTGGAAGAGTGCAAAGCCCAACTCCAGGCCGTAATGGCCGCAGCAGGGGAGCCCAAAGATACCCCCTCTAGTATCATATCCGTCAAATGATAAGTATCATATTAGAGTGCGGCTTTATATGCAGATCTGACGATAAAATTGCAGATGACGCTGGAGTAAATCCGGATAAGCAACAGCTCATACGCCAGCTGAAGGCCGGTGAGAGCGTGCTTACAAGGGTGAGGCAGGAGAAGAATGATCTCCAAGATGCCAACACCAAGCTGGGCGTGGAACTAAAAGATGTTCGTGCCCAACTATCGGACTCTGTTAAGGAGAATCGGCGGCTTCGACGCTACATATTTAGTAAGTGCTTGAACGAACTTTGAAAAAGAGTTCAGCGAGGAAGCTGGCTGACAGAGTTATGTCTGTAGGTATGCTAACAGGTCATCCTGCCGAGGAGATGCCTAGTTCAACGGGTGATCTTCTTCCCGAGCTCGCACAATTGCACGAACGAGTTCGACAGGTGATGTAAGGCGTTGCCCAGGCCTTGTGGCCGTCCGTCTCCATACCCGAAGGCCTTGGAGAGCTTGCAGAGAAGCTGAAGGGAGCACGACGGCGTTTCCGATTATGGAAGATATCGGCCTGCCGTCAGGGCGCCAGGGAAGCTTGGGCAATGGTGAAGACACGATACACGAAGGCTGACCCAAACCACATGGCCGAAGTTGGACTTGTGGGGCCTGATGGCAAGGAGATCCCTGTGAATTTAGTATATGGCCAAGTAGAATTGGCCGCAAAGTATTCCCAACAGGACTGTAAACTAGACAGCCTATTGGAGGGCATTGAAGAGGAATTCAACCAGTCAAATTGACTATGTAATTTTGAAGTGACATATACGATGTCTTCTAGCCGGATTGTAGATCATTTGTCGTGGCGGACCTTTTCGCTTCAACCTCGGGACCCGACAGTCCGGAGTGTATCCGAATACCCTCTCGGTTATATAAGAACCGTGGCATGAGTGGAGACCAGGCGTAGGGGTCATTAGTGCTTTATCAGACAAGTGCCCAACTAGTTATGTTATATTACATGGGTAGTAAGAAACATCTTCCAGAGAGAATAGTTCCGTTAAGGGTTCCTTTCCCTGGGTAGGCATGCCCTAAAGTGCATGTCCGGACTGCGACAAGAAGCGCAGTGAAAACGTCTGGGGGCAGATATGGATAATAAATAAAAGTCATCTTTTGTTCACCGACCGAATATTCTCTTAAGAACACTAGCTTTCGGTTCACCCAGTCTGAGGTACACGTACGGCTGACCCGGCGGTAACAATCGCAGAGGTGCTCCCCTTATGCCCTAGCCAAATTAACGGGAACGTAGGGCATAAATACAAGAGCCAGGCAACCCAGCTTGGCCAAAACTTAAGTCATATCGATGCATATAATGGTGAAAAAAGGTACATGCGGAAGTATAACACATGTGTTGGGCGTTGGGCCCAGGTAAATAATTTAAGCTTCTATGAGAGAAGCCCCCAGGTATGAAGAGTGCGGCTAGCGCATCTATGATGTATGAGTGAGGCACAAGGTGATCCTTGAAGGCCTAGGGAAATAAAAAGAAAGAAAGGGAAACAAGATAGATGATGCATATGCAGAAAATAGACGAAGGGAGGGGATTAACGTAAAGTCCGGAGCTAGGCGTAGAATCTTCGAAGCCTGGCTGCATTCCATGGGTTCGGCTCAAGTCGACTGGTCGATGCATCCCGTAGTCGGTAGGCTCCACCGGTCAGAACTTGGTCGATAATGAAGGAACCTTCCCATTTGGGCTCGAGCTTGTTCTTTTTCTTGTTCGGCAGCCGTAGAACTAGTTCGCCAATGTTATAAGTTTTGGCCCGTACTTCTTTGCTTTGGTATCTGCGAGCCTGCTACTGGTAAAATGCGGAACGGGCTTTGGCTACGTTGCGCTCTTCCTCCAATGTGTCCAGGCCGTCCTGCTGATCGAGCTCGGCTTCTCTTTCTTTGTACATGCGCACTCGAGGTGAGTCATGAATTATGTCACAGGGCAGGACTGCCTCTGCGCCGTACACCATAAAAAATGGTGTATATCCAGTACTACGATTCGGCGTGGTCCGCAGTCCCCAGATTACAGAGTCGAGCTCCTCTACCCAGTGCGTATCGGACTCCGTTAGGGAGCGCACTAATCGGGGTTTAGTGCCGCTCATTATAAGACCATTTGCTCGTTCGACCTGACCGTTGGTTTGTGGGTGATAGACTGAAGCGTAATCGAGCTTGATGCCCATTTTGCTGCACCAGAGTTTTACCTCGTCGGCCGTGAAGTTCGTGCCGTTATCAGTGATGATGCTGTGGGGGACGCCGTAACGGTGTACAACCCCGGATATGAAATCTATCACCGGTCGGGATTCGGCTGTTTTTACCGGTTTAGCCTCTATCCATTTGGTGAATTTATCCACCATGACCAATAAGTATTTTTTCTTGTGGGTTCCCCCTTTAAGGGGTCCGACCATGTCAAGCCCCCAGACCGCGAAGGGCCATGTAATGGGGATCGTTTGGAGGGTGGTGGGTGGCATGTGGCTTTGATTTGCAAAGAGCTAGCAACTGGTGCAGCGTTGGACCAAGTCCTGTGCATTTGCCCGGGCCGTTGGCCAATAAAATCCTGTGTGGAAGGCCTTGCTTACAAGAGCCCGGGCTGCGACGTGATGGCCGCCAAGCCCGGCGTGAATTTCTGCCAAAAGATTCCACCCTTCCTCTTCGGAGATGCACCTTTGAAGGACTCCGGTAGCGCTTTTTTATACAATTCTCCCTCGTGGACCCTGCAGGCTTTGGATCGCCGCACTATGCAGCGTGCCTCATTGTGGTCCTCCGGAAGTTCCTGTCTAATTAGGTAGGCCAGGAATGGTTCTGTCCATGGGGCAATAATGGCCATTATTTCATGGGCTGATTGTGTTATTTCGGTGGCGGAGCCTCCGATTGTGTCATAGAGTTCGGTATCGGGTATTTTGGCCGGGTCCGGACTGTTGTTACCGGTGTCCCCTTCCCATGCTACGGATGGCTTGAAAAGCCTTTCCAGAAAAACGTTGGGAGGGACCGCGTCGCGTTTCGCGCCAATGCGGGCGAGGATATCCGCCGCCTGATTGTTTTCCCGAGCCACATGGTGAAATTCGAGCCCCTCGAACCGAGCTGACATTTTTAGGACTGCATTGCGATAAGCGGCCATTTTTGGATCCTTGGCATCAAAGTCTCCATTTATTTGGGATATCGCGAGGTTTGAATCCCCGCGCACCTCTAGGCGTTGAATGCCCATGGACACTGCCATCCGGAGACCATGTAGAAGGGCCTCATATTTGGCTGCGTTGTTGGAGTCCGTATACATTATCTGTAGTACGTATTGAATGGTGTCTCCTGTTGGGGATGTCAAAACGATGCCAGCCCCCAGACCAGCCAACATTTTGGAGCCGTCGAAGTGCATGATCCAGTTTGAATATGTGTCGTACTCTTTAGGGAGTTCGGCTTCCGTCCATTCAGCGATGAAGTCAGCCAAAACTTGCGATTTAATAGCTCGTCGTGGCTTGTAAGTTATGTTGAACGGGAGGAGCTCAATGGCCCATTTGGCAATCCGGCCCGTCGCGTCGCGGTTGTTTATAATTTTGTTAAGTGGTACTTCTGAGGCTACCGTTATCGAACACTCTTGAAAGTAGTGTCGCAGCTTCCGGGATGCCATGAATACCGCGTACGCTATCTTTTGATAATGCGGGTACCGTGATTTGCATGGAGTAAGGACGGTGGACACGTAGTAAACCGGCTTTTGAAGGGGAAATTTGTGTCCGTCCACTTCTCGCTCGACGACAAGCACTGCGCTTACTACTTGATGAGTTGCCGCAATGTATAATAGCATTGGTTCGCCAATGTTTGGCGTGGCCAGGACTGGGTTTGTTGCCAATATGGCCTTTATTTCGTTGAGTCCGGCCATGGCGGCGTCCGTCCACTCGAAGTGTTCGGTGCACCGGAGGAGGCGATAAAGGGGTAATGCCTTTTCTCCCAAGCGGGAGATAAAGCGGCTTAGGGCCGCCACGCATCTAGTTAAATTTTGTATTTGTTTGAGGTCTGTTGGGGTAGCCAATTGTGACAACACTCGAATTTTGGCCGGATTAGCTTCAATACCTCTACTAGAGACAATGAATCCCAGGAGCTTTCCTGCTGGTACGCCGAAAACGCATTTTTACGAATTGAGCTTGATGTCACATGTTTGGAGGTTGTCAAATGTGAGCCTCAAGTCGTCTACTAGAGTTTCGACATGCTTGGTTTTAACGACCACATCATCCATGTATGCCTCTTGTTTTGCCGATCTGGTTTGCCAGGCATGTCTGAATCATGCGCTGATATGTTGCACCGGCGTTTTTTAGCCCGAAGGGCATTGTGTTGAAGCAGAATGGGCCGTATGGTGTGATGAATGCCGTTGCGGCTTGGTCTGGCTCCGCCATTTTGATTGGATGGTAGCCAGAGTATGCGTCGAGGAAACACAATGAGTCGTGTCCTGTGGTAGCATCGATGATTTGATCGATGCGGGGGAGGGGGAAGGGATCCTTTGGGCAGGCCTTGTTAAGGTCCTTAAAATCGACGCACAAGCGCTAGGATTTGTCCTTCTTAGGTACCATCACTAGGTTTGCTAGCCAGTCCGGATGTTTTATGTCTCTGATAAATCCGGCCTCCAATAGCTTGGCTAGTTCCTCTCCCATGGCTTGTCTTTTAGGTTCGGAGAAACGTCGAAGAGCCTGCTTGACTGGCTTGAATCCTTTTAGGATATTTAGGCTGTGTTCAGCCAGCCTGCGTGGGATTCCTGGCATGTCTGAAGGGTGCCAGGCAAAAATGTCCCAGTTCTCGCGTAGGAACTCTCGTAGTGCGGCGTCGACATCAGGGTTTAACTGTGCCTCGATGGAAGCAGTTTTTGTAGGGTTCGTTGGATGGACTTGGAATTTGACTATTTCGTCACGCCGGCTTAAAGGAGGTGGACTTGGATCTTTTATCGAGTATCACGTCGTCCCTGTTCACCATGGAGCGTAGCGCAGTTAGTTCTTCGGCCGCTAGGGCTTCGGATAGTGCCTCAAGGGCCAGTGCAGCTGTCTTATTTTTGGCGTAGAGTGCTATGTCTGGATCACTAACAAGAGTGATGATTCCGTTGGGCCCGGGCATTTTGAGCTTCATGTACCCATAACGGGGTATGGCTTGGAAGATTGTAAACGCCTCCCGCCCTAGTAGAGCATGGTATCCGTTGCTGAACGGGGCCACTTGGAATGTAATTTCTTTGGACCTGTAGTTATCCGGCGTGCCGAATACCACGTCTAGTGTGATTTTTCCAGCGCAGCGTGCTTCCCGACTAGGGATGATTCCTCTAAAGGTTGTGCTGCTTTGCTTAATGCGGCTCCAGTCTATTTCCATCTTTTGAAGAGTTTCCTCATAGATGAGGTTTAATCCGCTGCCGCCGTCCATGAGTACCTTGGTGAGTCGAAAGCCGTCCACAATTGGACTGAGGACTAGTGCGGCTGGCACTCGGGCTGTTTGGAATTTAGGTTCGTCGCTGGCATTGAAGGTAATAGTTGTGTCGCTCCAAGGATTTGTTTCTGCCATGTGGCAGATTTTGGACGTGATGCGGAGTGTTCGCTTCCATCTATTATTTGACGCGAAGGTCTCAAAGACCGTTAAGATCGTATTGTTATCCTCGGGGTGGTGCTCTGTGGTTTTTGGGAGGAGTAGATCCTCGCCACTTTTGGCCACCTGCCGGAGTATCCAGCATGCTCTAAGGCTGTGCGTTGGTATTGCATCCGCTGTACTATGAATTTTGCAGGGTCCGTTGAGCCATCCCTCCAGTACGGTTCCTTGCCCCGTAGAGGGCTTTTGCTTTTTGGTAGTTAACCCAGGTGTATTGTGATATTGCACCCTTTTATTTCGGACTGGGTTTGTATTCAGGGCCGGATTATCCCAAAATTTTATTTTGGTTTTCCAGGCGCTTTCCATCACACAGTACTTTCGTACTATGGACACCAAGTCGGAAAAGCGTGTAATTTCGCGACGACTTATGGCGTTGAGGATTCCCTTGTCCATGCAATTATTGCAGAAGAATGAAATTGCGTCTTCCTCGCGGCAGTCCTTTATCCTGTTCTTGACCAGGAGGAATCTGGCCCAGTAATGATGTACTGTTTCTTCGGGCTCTTGCCTAATTTGGCATAGATCGCGTATGTTTGGGTGGGTGGGTGGAATTGAATCCGAATCCTCACCCAATCTGAGGCTCAGTGGCCAAGGAGTTTCCGAACTCGAAAGTTTGGATTCTTGAATGTTTTCCGGTAAATCTAGCCCACTGCCTGATTCTGGGTTCGGGCTTTGAGTGACATCCTCCCCTCCGCGGGTATCCGGCTTGGAGGGATCGGGAATCCGAACGTAGCTAGTCCTTAAGATGGATGAAGGGTTGCCGCATTGTTCTTCCACCACTGCAACATGATGGGTAACCTGGGAGAGTTAATTTCTCTCAGATCGGGTTTAGGCCCAACCTGATCGTAGTCTGTAGCGACTCCCAGGGCGGTAATGCGATCCAAGAGCTTGTTCAGGGAAGAGAGCTCCATTGGATCTAACTGCTCGGCGAGTTCCGAGTTGACATGAAGATTGCTTTTGATGACCCGAGAAGTCATCGTCGGCGCAGCGGTCGAACAGGCGGTCATAAGAAAACCACCTAGCCGAAGAGTTTGGCCGATAGCCAGAGCTCCCTCAGTGATGGTGTCGTCTTTAAAGACGGGACGAGACATCCTTCCTGGTGGCGACGGCACAACGGAACTCTCAATGAAAGCACCAATGTCGGTGTCAAAACCGGCAGATCTTGGGTAGGGGGTCCCGAACTGTGCGTCTAGGCCGGATGGTAACAGGAGGCAAGGGACACGAAGTTTTACCCAGGTTCGGGCCCTCTTGATGGAGGTAAAACCCTACATCCTGCTTGATTAATATTGATTATATGGGTGTTACAAGAGTAGATCTACCACGAGATCAGAGAGGCTAAACCCTAGAAGCTAGCCTACGGTATGATTGTATGTTGTGATTGTTGTCCTATGGACTAAAACCCTTCGGTTTATATAGACACCGGAGAGGGTTAGGGTTACACAAGGTCGGTTAAAAAGGAGGAGATATCCATATACGTATTGCCTAGCTTGCCTTCCACGCCAAGTAGAGTCCCATCCGGACACGAGACGAAGTCTTCAATCTTGTATCTTCATAGTCTATCAGTCCGGCCAATGGAGATAGTCCGGCTGCCCGGAGACCCCCTAATCCAGGACTCCCTCAGTTATCAAGACTAATTTCTGGCGCCGTTGCCGGGGAGCATAGCTCTATTCTTTGAGTCAATTGGGATTTATATCTGCTTATCATTATGAAGAACTTGAGAGATCCAAAAACCAAGATCTATCCCTCAACTACGAGGGGAGGTAAGGAACTGCCATCTAGCTCTGCACTTGATTCACCTTCTGTTATGAGTAAGTTTGCGACACCTACACCTGCTTCTACTATTCGTTCTGATATGTCGCATGTTATTGATGATGCCACTTCTGCTATGCATGATACTTATGATGAAACTGCTTCTATGTCTGATACTACTGTGCCCCTTGGTGAATTTCTTGATGAACAAATTGCTAGGGCTAGAGAAAAAGAAATTATTGAATCTGAATACGATGATGATAGTGATGATGAAAATATGCCTGTTATTCCTGAGGGCTATCTTTTTGGTAAGGAATCTTCTTCCGCTATTTTTGCTTGCAAAGATAGATATGAGCTTAAGAGGTTATTAATTAAATGGAACAAAGAATCACTTAGAGATAAAATGAGACCCAACCCTGCTTTTGCTACTTCACCTATTTGTGTTCCTGATAAGGATTATGAATTCTCTGTTGATCCTGATATAGTTACTTTGGTTGAATCTGATCCATTTTATGGCTATGAATCTGAAACTGTTGTGGCACATCTTACTAAGTTAAATGATATAGCTGCCCTGTTCACTAATAATGAGAGATCACGTTACCTCTATTTACTCAAAATATTTCCATTCTCATTAAAGGGTGATGCTAAGATATGGTTTAATTCTCTTGATCCTGGTTGTGTGTGTAGTCCCGAGGATATGATTTATTACTTCTCTGCTAAATATTTCCCTGCTCATAAGAAACAAGCTGCTTTGAGGGAAATATACAACTTCGTGCAAATTAAAGAAGAGAGTCTCCCACAAGCTTGGGGGAGGCTTCTCAAGTTACTTAATGCTTTGCCTGATCATCCTCTTAAGAAACCCGAAATACTTGATATCTTTTATAATGGACTAACCGATGCTTCCAGAGATTACCTGGATAGTTGTGCTGGTTCTCTTTTTAGGGAAAGAACACCGGATGAAGCTGAAATTCTATTGAATAATATGTTGACAAATGAAAATAATTGGGCACCTCCTAAGCCACCTCCTGAGCTAGCTCCTGCTCCAATTACTGAGTCTATTCCTAAACTAACTCCGAAGAAGAGAGGTGTTCTATTTCTCAGTCCCGAAGATATGCAAGAGGCAAAGAAATCTATGAAAGAGAAAGGTATTAAAGCTGAAGACATTAAGAATTTACCTCCTATTGAAGAAATACATGGTATTAATATACCGCCTGTTGAAGAAACTTATGATCTCAATTCTTTATTTATTGAAGAACCTCTTGATCCCGATATCCCAACACAGGTAGTAAAGGTAAATTGTCTCTATAGATATGATAAAGCTGAAGTTCCTCCTACTAAAATTGCTAGTCAGTGCTTGGATGAGTTTGATAACTTTATGTATAAGCAAGAGGACTTCAATGCTTATTTTGGTAGACAATTAAAAGAAAATGCTTATATGATTAGACGCTTGGGTGATTATATGGCTGATATTAAAGGTGAACTTAAACTTGTTAGCAAACATGCCTCTATGGTTACCACTCAAGTAGAACAAGTACTTAAGGCTCAAAAAGAAGTGCTTGATGAAATGAATAGTAAGAAAAATGATTATGCTGTTAGAGTGGCTACTAGAACTGGTAGAATGACTCAGGAACCTTTGTATCCTGAAGGCCACCCTAAGAGAATCGAGCAAGATTCTCAGAGAAATAATATTGATGCACCTAGTTCTTCTAAAAAGAAGAAAAACAAAAATGATAGAACTATGCAAACTTCTAGTGAACCTATTGCTGAACCACCAGATAATCCAAATGATATATCTATGTCTGATGCTGAAACACAATCTGGTAATGAACATGAACCTAATAAAAATATTAATGATGATGTTGATGATGATGCTCAACCTAGTAATGACAATGATGTAGAAATTGAACCTGCTTTTGATCTTGATAACCCACAATCAAAGAATCAACAGTATGATAAAAGAGACTTTGTTGCTAGGAAGCATGGTAAAGAAAGGGAACCTTGGGTTCAAAAACCCATGCCTTTTCCTCCAAAACCATCCAAGAAAAAGGATGATGAGGATTTTGAGCACTTTGCTGAAATGATTAGGCCTATCTTTTTGCGTATGCGATTAACTGATGTGCTCAAAACAAATCCTTATGCTAAATATATGAAGGATATCATTACTAATAAAAGAAAGATACCGGAAGCTGAGATTTCCACCATGCTTGCTAATTATAATTTTAAGGGTGGAATACCAAAGAAACTTGGAGATCCCGGAGTACCTACTATACCTTGCTCCATTAAAAGAAATTATATTAAAACTGCTTTATGTGATCTTGGAGCCGGTGTTAGTGTTATGCCTCTCTCTTTATATCGTAGACTTGACTTGAATAAGCTGACACCTACCGAAATATCTTTGCAAATAGCTGATAAATCAACTGCTATACCTGTCGGTATTTGTGAGGATGTGCCTGTTGTGGTTGCAAACGTTACTATTTTAACGGACTTTGTTATTCTTGATATTCCTGAGGATGATAGTATGTCTATTATTCTTGGAAGACCTTTTCTTAATACTGCAGGGGCTGTTATTGATTGCAATAAAGGCAATGTCACTTTTCATGTTAATGGTAATGAGACAACCTCAAGTTTATAGTATCAACTCCATTGGAAAAATTCCATCGATTATATTTGGAGGTTTTGAATTTCCTCTTCCTACTATCAAGAAGAAATATGATATACTTATTATAGGGGATGTGCATATCCCCGTTGAGGTAACTTAGTGTTATTCAAAATTTCTCTGGTTTCATGATTATCAGAATGAGTTTGTTAACAAGACTTGATCAACCTTGTTAGTGGATTCTTTTTTATGAGCATGAGATGGATGAAACTAGAAACACAAACTTCTGTACCCACTCCATATTTTCTGTTATTTATATTAAATAAAGTAAAAATAGTATTTTTCTGTGTGTTATCTGATTAACCGTGCAATATAAAAATATCTTGAAAATAAAAGTCCTCAGAATGACATGCCAATTTAATATGATTTTTGCGGGAATATTTGAGGATTTACTGTGCAAAAATTACCGCAGGAGGAGCTGCCACCTGGCCACGAGGGTGGTGGGCGCGCCCCCCTATAGGGCGCGCCCCCTGCCTCATGGGCCCACGGTGGCCCTCCTCCACTTATCCCAGCACCCATCTTCTTCCTATGCCTCACACAAACCCGAAAAACCAACTCAAGCACGAGTTCCAACCACTTTGGCTGTGATTTTCGATCTCCTTGTCAAAGCACCTCTCGCAAAACTGCTTGGGGGGATTATTCCTTGGTATGTGACTCCTCCATTGGTCCAATTAGTTTTTGTTCTAGTGCTTTATTCGTTGCAAATTTGCTTGCATGTCAAATTTATATGGTTCAAAGTAGTTTTGATGCATGATATAGGCTCTAGGCACTTGTGGGAGTAGTTGCTACCAGTTTTATTGAAGTTGGTTCACTTTTGTTTGGAGTTACTAAAAAAATTCAGAATTTTTCAAAGAAAAATAATATGTTTAGGAAGATGTTCCAAGGTGGTTCTTCTAAGAAGCAAGGTCCCAGGATTGCTATGCGCGATGCTGACGGGGATCCACCAAGAGACGCTCCAGTACGACCTTGCGAATGGCCGTCGGAAAATTTTATGGACCATGCGGGAATTAAAGAAGAATTCAAAGCATATTTGCGCAATGCCGGTCTTGAGGATTTTGAGGCTAACAATTGCCCCCAGTATCATGATCTCACAAGTTCATTTGTGAGGAGGTTTGAGTATTCATCTTCGCGTAATTCTCCTTCAGTCATGTTTGATCTCTATGACAAGTCTTATACCGTGGACTTAGAGGATTTCACTTCTGCTGGCAAACTTCCATCATGGGGTAGTGTTAGGGATCCCCCTAAATCTGAATTTAGAAACTTTCTTGCTAGTATAACTGTGGGGGAATCTAGAGATATAACGCAGGCTACCATAGGGAGCATTCACTTTCCTGCTATACATTATTTTGCTCTCTTCATCGGTAGATGCATAAATGCTAAGGATGAAGCATGTCACATGTGTGTCCCTGATCTTAGCATTCTTAGGAGTGCTGTGTTAGGAGACCAATCTTATCATATGGGAGCCATTGTAGCTCGTAGGTTGCATCATAATAGACATAATGGAGATTTCTTTGGAGGAATTTTTGCAACCCACTTAGCTCATTTTCTTGAGATAGACATTCGTGAGAGTGATACGGAGTTGCCTCCTGCATATTTATATTATAACTCTATGGCTTCGCACCAGTTTGTCGAGAGGCCTGAATCCCCTCTCTTATATCGTTTAATTTTTGATAAACGGCGTGTTTTCTGTATTACTCTCCCTGCTCCTGCCTTCTTTGATTCACAGGCAAAAGGAAGATATGTTATTACCTGAGAGGAGGCAGAAGAGTACGAGAGGAGAGCGGAGGCAACTCGACTCCACGCTGCAGCTCAGCAGGCGATAACCGCTGCACATCAGTATGATCCCAACTATCCTTCCTCATCGCAGTACGACCCCAACAACTATTATTATGGATATCCGCCAGGCCAGCGGTGGCCATAGACCAACTTAGGCCAAAAGCCTAAGCTTGGGGGAGTACGTATTTCTCACCGACATTACATCTATGTTCACACACACTCATTGCTAGATGTCGATGCTCATACTTTTTCACTGTAATATCCATGCTAGTTTATTTTCTTTTTCCTGCTTTCTTCTTGTGTGCTCGTTAAACCTTAAGAAAACAAAAAAAATTAGTAGTAGTTTATTTTTCTGCGTAGTAGTAATAATTAAAAAGAAAACCCAAAAATATTTCCCGTTCTTCTTTTGCTTGTTGGGAGCTTTCCCGTGTAAATAGTTTTATTTCTTTTCTTTTCTTTGGGGGTCAGTAGGAGAAGACCATAATTAAATTGTTGAAGTGGCTCTTATATGCATTATTGTTGAATTAACCAATGAGCCCATATTGCCTTGTCTTCTCCTGTTTATTGAATGCTCGCAGATTCCAGCTTAGTCCAATGCACGTGCACTCTTATTATTATTCACATCGTTCGGTCGTGCAAGTGAAAGGCAATTATGATGATATATGATGGACTGACTGAGATGAGAAAAGCTGGTATGAACTCGACCTCTTTTGTTTTTGTAAATATGATGAGTCTCGCGTTCTTGATTCAGCTTATTATGAATAAACATGTTTGCAATGACAATTAGAGATCGTAGTTGCTTGTGCCATGCTTGATTAGCTATAAGTTATAATGATTTACCTTCTGTGCCAACATGCTATTGAGATGGTTATGATGTGGTATGATGGGGTGGTATCCTCCTTTGAATGATGTAAGTGACTTGACTTGGCACATGTTCACGCATGTAGTTGAAACAAATCAACATAGCCTGCACGATATTTATGTTCATGGTGGATTATATCCTACTCATGCTTGCATCCAATGTTTATTAATTTTAATCCATGTACATGGTTGTTGTCGCTCTGTAGTTGGTCGCTTCCCAGTCTCTTGCTAGCCTTCACCTGTACTAAGAAGGAATACTGCTTGTGCATCCAATCCCGTAAGTCCCAAAGTTATTCCAGATGAGTCCACTATACCTTCCTATATGCGGTATCTACCTGCCGTTCCAAGTAAATTTGTATGTGCCAAACTCTAAACCTTCAAATAAACATTCTATTTTGTATGCTCGAATAGCTCATGTATCAACCAAGGCTGTTGAGGGAGTCCTGGATTAGGGGGTGTTCGGGTAGCCGGACTATACCTTCAGCCGGACTCCTGGACTATGAAGATACAAGATTGAATACTTCGTCCCGTGTCCGGATGGGACTTTCCTTGGCGTGGAAGGCAAGCTTGGCGATGCGGATATTCAAGATCTCCTACCATTGTAATCGACTCTATGTAACCTAACCCTATCCGGTGTCTATATAAACCGGAGGGTTGTAGTCCGTAGGCAATCAACTCCATATACAACAATTATACCGTAGGCTAGCTTCTAGGGTTTAGCCTCCTTGATCTCGTGGTAGATCTACTCTTGTACTACCCATATCATCAATATTAATCAAGCAGGACATAGGGTTTTACCTCCATCAAGAGGGCCCGAACCTGGGTAAAACATCGTGTTCCCTGCCTCCTATTACCATCCGGCCTAGACGCATAGTTCGGGACCCACTACCCGAGATCCGCCGGTTTTGACACCGACATTGGTGCTTTCATTGAGAGTTCCTCTGTGTCGTCGCCTTTAGGCCCGATGGCTCCTTTGATCATCAACAACGATGCGGTCCAGGGTGAGACTTTGCTCCCTGGACAGATCTTCGCTCCGCGGTCCAATTCGCTCGGCCACCTGGAGCAGATCGAAAGTTACGCCCCTGGCCATCAAGTCAGGTTTGGAAGCTTAAACTACACGGCTGACATCCGCGGAGACTTGATCTTCGACGGGCTCGAGCCACGGCCAAGCGCGCCGCACTATCTCGAGGGGCATGATCTAGCTCTGCCCCCGGACAGTGTCCTGGAGGCCGCACACGCATCGGTTCCGACCCCTAACTCGGAGCCTATTGCGCCAATCGAGGATGAGCGGTTGGACGTCACCTCGGGGGCTGCGATCCCAAAAGCGATCGAGCCGAACACTAGCCCCGCACTCTGCACGACCCGTGACTCCGAGGATCCGGACTCCTCTCCGGACTCCGAACCCCCCGCGCCCCTGCCAATCGAATCCGATTGGGCGCCGATAATGGAGTTCACCGCCGCAGACATCTTTCAGCATTCGCCTTTTGGCGACATCCTGAATTCTCTTAAGTCTCTCTCTTTATCAGGAGAGCCCTGGCCGGACTACGGTCAACGAGGGTGGGATAAGTACGATGAGGAAATTCAAAGCCCACCCACCACCCACTTTGTAGCCACTATCGACGATCTAACCGACATGCTTGACTTCAGCTCCGAAGACATCGACGGCATGGACGACGATGTAGGAGACGAACAGGAACCAGCACCTGTAGGGCACTGGAAGGCCACCTCGTCATATGACATATATATGGTGGATACTCCAAAAGATGGAGATGGCGATGGAAAAGTGGGGGATGACGCCCCCAAGAAACAGCCAAAGCGCCGGCGTCAGCGGCGCCGCTCTAAATCCCGCCAAAGCAAAAATGGTGATTCCGGCACGAGAGATAATACTACCCCGGATAGCGCCGAAGAACACCCACCTCAGCAAGATTCGGCACAGGAAGATGGAGAAGCCAGCCCTCATGAGAGAGCGGCAGACCGAGAGGTCGAGGATGATAACTATACGCCTCCCTTCGAAGACGAGGCAAGCCTCGATGACGATGAATTCGTCATACCATCAGACCCCGCCGAACAAGACCGTTTTAAACGCAGGCTTTTAGCCACGGCAAGCAGTCTCAAGAAAAAGCAGCAACAGCTTAGAGCTGCCCAAGATTTGCTAGCTGACAGATGGACTGAAGTCCTTGCGACCGAAGAGTATGAACTCGAAAGCCCCTCCAAGAGTTACCCGAAGCGCAGGCCGCTACCCCGATCAGAGGAGGAAGCACCTACATCACCAGCGCATGACATGGCAGACCGGCCACCTCATGGCGGCGACAGAGAGGCCTCTCGGCCCTCCACCCAAGCCATGCCCCGACGCCGCTCAACTAAGGCACGGGAAAATGCGCCCGACCTGCGAGACATACTGGAGGATAAGGCAAGACAAACAAGATCGATCTACGGATCGCACAGGCGCCCTACGGCATGTGACAATGATCTTCACTCCGGATACAACAAATCCGGCCAGGCCGAACACAACAGACATAGCTCTTCTGAGCTGCGTCGTGATATAGCCCAGTACAGAGGCGCCGCACACCCGCTATGCTTCATGAATGAAGTAATGGATCATAAAATCCCAGAGGGTTTCAAACCCGTAAACATCGAATCATACGATGGCACAACAGATCCGGCGGTATGGATCAAAGATTATCTCCTTCACATCCACATGGCACGCGGCGATGATCTACACGCCATCAAATACCTCCCGCTCAAACTTAAAGGCCCGGCCCGGCATTGGCTTAACAGCTTGCTAGCAGACTCAATCGGTTCTTGGGAGGACCCGGAAGCCGCATTCCTCGTCAAACTTCTAGGGCACTTACGTGCGACCGCCGGATGCCGACGACTTAAGCCACATAATTCAACAGCCAGAGGAATCGGCTAGACAATTCTGGACACGGTTCCTAACAAAGAAAAACCAGATAGTCGACTGTCCGGACGCAAAGGCCCTAGCAGCCTTCAAGCATAACATCCGTGACGAGTGACTTGCCCGGTACTTGGGACAGGAAAAGCTGAAATCCATGGCAGCCCTCACGACACTCATGACCCGCTTTTGCGCAGGAGAAGACAGCTGGCTAGCTCGCAGTAACAACTTATCAAAGAACCCTGGTAATTCGGATACCAAGGACAAAAGTGGCAGGACACGTCGGAATAAGCAAAAACGCCGCGTTAACAGCGACAGCAATGAAGACACGGCAGTCAATGCCGGATTCAAAGGCTATAAATCCGGTCAGTGGAAAAAGCCATTCAAAAAGAATACTCAGGGCCCGTCCAGTTTGGACCGAATACTCGATCGCTTGTGCCAGATACATGGCACCCCCGAAAGGCCAGCCAATCACACTAACGGGGATTGTTGGGTGTTCAAGCAGGCAGGCAAGTTAAGGGCCGAAAACAGAGACAAGGGGCTGCACAGGGACGATGAGGAGCCCAAGCCGCCGAACAACAATGGACAGAAGGGCTTTCCCCCACAAGTGCGGACGGTGAACATGATATACGCAACCCACATTCCCAAGCGAGAGCGGAAGCGTGCGCTACGGGACGTATACGCGATGGAGCCAGTCGCCCCAAAGTTCAACCCATGGTTCTCCTGCCTGATCACTTTTGATCGAAGGGACCATCCCACTAGCATCCGTCATGGCGGCTTCGCTGCATTGGTTCTCGACCCAATCATTGACGGATTTCATCTCACAAGAGTCCTCATGGACGGCGGCAGTAGCCTGAACCTGCTTTATCAGGATACAGTGCGGAAAATGGGCATAGATCCCTCAAGGATTAAGCCCACAAGAACGACCTTTAAAGGTGTTATACCAGGTGTAGAAGCCAACTGTACAGGCTCAGTAACACTTGACGTGGTCTTCGGATCCCCGGACAATTTCCGAAGCGAAGAGTTAATCTTCGATATAGTCCCGTTTTGCAGTGGCTATCACACCCTGCTTGGACAAACCACATTCGCAAAGTTCAATGCAGTGCCGCACTACGCATATCTCAAGCTCAAGATGCCAGGCCCTCGAGGAGTAATTACGGTCAACAGAAACACCAAACGCTCCCTCCGTACGGAGGAGCATACGGCGGCTCTCGCAGCGGAGGTACAAAGTAGCCTTCCCAGGCAATTCTCCAGTCCAGCCATTAAAAAGCCAGACACTGCCAAGCGCACCCGGAGTAATCCACAGCAGGACCGCCTGGCACACTCTGAGCAAGCGTAGCAATGCGGCCCCAACCCCAGCTTTCGCGACATAGCTAAACGAGTACCTCGCGTACATAACTACGCCCTTGAAATACCATGGGCACAGGGGAAGGGGCACAATAACGGCACGCCCAAAATACGGCTTAAAACGTACTAGGGGCTGCCGGATTCTTTTTTTAATTTTTTCTTACTTTCAGGACTCCATACTTCGGATGACCTGTTCGGCAATTCGACTGCCGCACAAATGATGCAAGATCCAGGGAGGCAGACAAGCCATGCCGCATTATGGAACTCCCAGGTGGTCTCTGTTACGAGCGGTATACCTGTTTTAAATACAATTCCGCGGCCTGCCCCTGGTCAGGACATACTGAATAGTCCAATATCTTTTGCTTACCGCACTATTTGTATCGTTCGGCTTTGATAAATAGCCTCTCTATAAACAATGCTTAGCTTCTTGTCTATTTTTTTTGCATTATCTTCTTTTCACATTTATGTTTATTAAATGACATGATTGCACCCGTACACCATGGTACGGCAAACACGCCAGGGGCTTCAGTACCCCTCATAATGGTGTGAGAAGTCCGTACACTTTCACAAGTGCGGCACCCCGAACTTATAGCACTATATGCATCGGCTCCGAATCATAATTTGGGACAATAGTTGGGTTTGCCCGGCTCCTATGTTTTGGTGCCTTACGTTCTGCTCTATCGGCTAAGGTAGCACTAGGAGAACCACTGCGATTGTGCCCCGGTTCAGCTGGGTTAAGCACCTCAGTGGAGAAAGCTAAAACTGACCGTCATGATGTGGCGAGAGACCGGTCGTTGTTCGAGAGGTTTTTCGAGTCCCTAAAGGCTTATGCCGCTTCAAGCGAGGAGCTGGCTTTGTCTGGCCAAGGCGTGGATAGCGCCCCGAACTCGGTCTTCCGAACTAGGGGCTTCGCCGAAATTTAAAATTATAGAGTTCTATGGCTAAGTGAGAGTGTTCAAGCATTATAGTCCGATTGCCTGGTTCGTTGTGCTGAGCGCCTCCCTCGAAGGACCCAACTATGGCAAAAAGAGTGCTCAGGTTTATCCCGAACACCCCAGCACTAGTGGCACGGGGGAAGAAGCTGACGACTGGCCATCTCTCAATTTTTGATAAACGACCGCACAGAAAGTAATATTTTAAATTCAATAAGCATTGCTTAGCGCATATGAACAAGTTTTCCAGCGCACAGGATAAACACGAGCGAGTTCATTCAAATATCACATCCTTGGTACATTCATCCGCCACAAGGCGGGCACCTGCAAGAACATCCTTGTAGTAGTTCTCGGGCTTGCGATGCTCCTTCCCCGGCGGCGGCCCGTCCTTCATAAGCTTCTCATCGTCCAGTTACCCCAGTGCACCTTTGCACGGGCAAGGGCCCGACGGGCACCTTCGATGCAGACGGAGCGCTTGATGACCTCAAGCCTCGGACAGGCCTCCACCAGCCGCCGCACCAGCCCGAAATAGCTCCCAGGCAGGGCCTCTCCGGACCACAGCCGAACTATGAAGCCCTTCATGGCCTGCTCGGCCGCCTTGTGGAGCTCGACCAGCTGTTTCAGCTGGTCGCTCAAGGGCACAGGGTGTCCGGCCTCAGAATACTGAGACCAGAACACCTTCTCCGTCGAGCTACCCTCTTCAGCTCGGTAGAATGCGGCGGCGTCGGATACGCTGCGGGGAAGATCTGTGAATGCCCCTGGAGAGCTCCGGATTCGGGTAAGTAATAGGTAGTTCACTTTTATATTTCTGCTTTGCATAAAGAATGCCTTACCCGCTGCTATCTTCCTCATGTCCTCCAACTCTTGGAGGGCCTTTTGGGCTTCGGCCTTGGCAGAGTTGGCAGCCTCTAGGGCCGTTGCAAGCTCGGATGCTTGCGCCTTCGACTCTAGCTCCAAACTCTCATGTTTTTTCATGAGAGCCTGAAGCTCTTGCTGCACCTCGCCGACCTGAGCCCCAAGTCTGTCTCGCTCAGTGCGCTCCACGGCCGTTTTCTTTTCGGCCTCAGACAGCGCCTGCTTAAGGGTCACCACCTCAGTCATGGCCCCTACAATAAGCAGTACAATCCTGTTACTCTTTTTTGCAATCAAGCCTTTTTATAGGCACTTTTTCTGTAAGGTATTTCTTACCTTCTTCCTCCTCGAGCCGCCGCTTGGCAAGGCCGAGCTCTTGCTCGGTCCGCTCGAGGTCCTGCCTCAGGACACCCACCTCCGCAGTCAGTGCGGCGGTGGATAGCAGCGAAGCCTGCATATGCATATTGACTCTTTTTTGTTAAACTCCTGTGATATTTAATAGATCCTCTATTCGGCTTTTCTTTCCAAACGCCAAACAGAGCATCAGGGGCTACTGTCTATGCGGTAATATTTTTACATATTTTTACTTACCTCGAAGCCTGTTAGAAGGCTAGCGCAAGCTTCAGTCAGTCCGCTCTTGGCAGATTGAACCTTCTGGATCACCATACTCATAATAGTACGGTGCCCCTCGTCGATGGAGGCATCGTCAAGCACCTCCAGCAGATTGTCCGGCACCTCCGGTTGGACGGAGGCCGCCAGCTCAGAAGGCTTGCTCCTCTTGGAAGGAGTTCGCCTACCGCGGTCCGGAACTGTAGAAGATTCTGGCGCGGTGTCCGGCACAAAGCCGGACCGAGAGCCCTGGGGAGCCTTATCCCCTTCACCCCTGGAGTCCGGGAGGTTGCCTTGCGGCTCCTACGGGACCACCTCCTCCTGCCCCAGAGCTTGTCGCGACGCCACTTCGGCGTCATCTACAGTGCGGGGGGAGACAGCGGGCGGAACTGAGTTCACGTCCGATGAGTCCAGGGAGCCGCCCGACGATTCGTCAAATTCGGCCCGGGGCGGACTGCATAATTACATTCGACATTAGGGAAAGATGTGCAACAAAGGAACATCATGAGTTATTCTGATATCTGAACTTACGATTTCGCCAGACGCTTGGCCCTGTTTGGCCACTCCTCTTTGCCCTCTTCGGCGTTGGGGGCGTAGTCCGGCGGAGGGGTCTTCCTTTTCCTAGACCCCTCGGCCTCCCCCGTTGGGGCGGCCTTCCTCTTCTCTCCTCCCTCCGTTGGGGGGGAGAGTTTTCTTCTTCCTCCTCCTTGTTTTCGCGGGAGGAGGGTTTCTCGGACTCGTCAGATGACGAGTCCGACACCACCACGTTGTGGGCACTCTTTCGAGTCCCCGTGGTCTTCTTCTTCTTGGCCTTCTTCTCCGGCACCACATAAGGCACCGGAACCAGCAGCTTCACTAGTAGAGCTAGGGCTAGGTCTTCGGGCAGTGGAGCCGGACAGTTAATCGGTCCGGATATCGCTCGCCAAGCTTGTCAAAGGTAAGGGAGTTTAGATCCCGCATAGAGTCAAACTATGAAAAAAAGCTTAACATCCTGTAAAAGGTGAAGATAGCTTACCTCGCTAGCGTGACGCTGCGAGCTGTATCCACGGTCCTCGGAAGTGGATGCGGGAGCCTCGGCGCCCTTGAATAGCACCTTCCAGGCATCTTCATACGTCGTGTCGAAGAGCCTGCTAAGGGTTTGGTGCTGCGCCGGGTCGAACTCCCACAGATTAAAATCCCGTTGTTGGCACGGGAGGATCCGACAGACGTGCATAACCTGGATTACATTAACAAGCTAGATTGGCTTGTTCACCAGGGACTGGATGCATGTTTGCAATCCGGTCACCTCTTTTTCGTCACCCCATGACAGGCCCGTCTCTTTCCAGGACATAAGCCGCGTGGGGGGTCCGGATCGGAACTCGGGGGCTGCGATCCAGTTCGAATCGCGTGGCTCGGTGATGTAAAACCACCCGGATTGCCACCCCTTTAGGGTCTCCACAAAAGAGCCCTCAAACCATAGGACGTTGGCCATCTTGCCCGCCATGGCGCCTCCGCACTCTGCCTGGCTGCCGCGCACCACCTTGGGCTTAACGTTGAAGGTCTTGAGCCAGAGGCCGAAATGAGGGCGGACGCGGAGGAAAGCCTCGCACACGACAATAAACACCGAGATGTTGAGGATGAAGTTCGGGGCCACATCGTGGAAATCTAGGCCATAGTAGAACATGAGCCCCCGGACAAATGGGTGGAGCGGAAAACCCAGTCCGCGGAGGAAGTGGGGAAGAAATACTACCCTCTCATGGGGCCTTGGGGTGGGGAGAAGCTGCCCCTTTTCGGGAAGCCGGTGCGCGATGTCCTTAGACAGGTATCCGGCCTTCCTTAGCTTCTTGACTTGGCCTCCGTAGCGGAGGAGACCATCCACTTGCCTCCGCTCCGGACATTGCTGGAGAAGGTTGAGGTGGGAAGTGCGGGCTTGGGCACTGGAGCTCGAGTGCGCAGGAGATGGATAGGCAAAAGAGGAAGAAGGCGTAGGTAAAAGGGTGGATCCTTATCCCCATATATGGGCGGATGCGGTTGTGCGTCCCCACCAGCCTAGTAAAACTCGCTCGCCTCCCAAGCGTCGTGATAAATGGCGCGGTTGGGTTACCCACACCCGTATTGATGAGAATCCCGTAAAAGGGGGTACATGATCTCTGCTTTGACAAGACGTGCCAAGGAAACCGCCTCGCAAAACACGCTGAGGTGGAAAAGTGAAAACGATTCGAGTGAAGGACTTGGCTATAGTGTGATGACGCACTGCGGAATACGTCAGCAGATTTGATTTGTGTTAATATTATTCTCTCTATGGCAATATGTGGAAGCTTATTTTGCAGAGCCGGACACTACTCTTGGTGTTTACAATCTTCTATGATGGACTTGGAGGAGGAACCCGCCTTGCAATGCCGAAGACAATTTGCGCGCCGGACTCGTCGTCATTGAAGCCTGGTTCAGGGGCTACTAAGGGAGTCCTGGATTAGGGGGTGTTCGGGTAGTCGGACTATACCTTCAGCCAGACTCCTGGACTATGAAGATACAAGATTGAAGACTTCGTCCCGTGTCCGGATGGGACTTTCCTTGGCGTGGAAGGCAAGCTTGGCGATGCGGATATTCAAGATCTCCTACCATTGTAACCGACTCTATGTAACCCTAACCCTATCCGGTGTCTATATAAACCGGAGGGTTGTAGTCCGTAGGCAATCAACTCCATATACAACAATCATACCGTAGGCTAGCTTCTAGGGTTTAGCCTCCTTGATCTCGTGGTAGATCTACTCTTGTACTACCCATATCATCAATATTAATCAAGCAGGACGTAGGGTTTTACCTCCATCAAGAGGGCCCGAACCTGGGTAAAACATCATGTTCCCTGCCTCCTGTTACCTTCCGGCCTAGACGCACAGTTCGGGACTCACTACCCGAGATCCGCCGGTTTTGACACCGACAGCTGTCCTTATCTTCCGTGTTAGGCGGGTTATTCTCAAGAGTGGACTCTGCTCCTCACTCACGAGAAAATGGCTGGTCACCGGGATGCCCAGTCCCATGCTTTATGCAAACTAAATCAAAATTAATTGCAAACAAAACTCCCCCTGGGACCTGATGTATGTTGGAGGCACTCGTTGTTTCGAGCAAGCCATGGATTGATGTTTGTTGGTGGAGGGGGAGTATAAACTTTACCATTATGTTTGGGAACCGCCTATAATGTGTTTAGCATGGAAGATATCGCCATCTCTTAGTTGTTACGTTGACAATGAAAGTATATCGCTCAAAATACAATTTATCTCTATTTCAATACCGAGCTCTGGCACCTCTACAAATCCCTGCTTCCCTCTGCGAAGGGCCTATCCATTTACTTTTATGTTGAGTCATCACCCTCTTATTAAAAAGCACTAGCTGGAGAGCACAACTGTCATTTGCATTCGTTACTATTAATCTATGTTGGGTATGACTATGATTCGATCTCTTTTACCATGAATTACAATGTCTAGTCAGTTCTTGATCTTTAAAGGTGCTCTGCATTTATGTTTTGCGGTCTCAGAAAGGGCTAGAGAGATACCATCTATATCATATTATGATTGTTTTGAGAAAGTGTTGTCATCCGAGATTTATTATTATGACTTGCTAGTTGATTATGCTATTGATATGAGTAATTATGAGACCTGAGAATTATTGCAAATGTGGTTAGTTATGATCTATGTTGAAAACTTGAATGCTGGCTTGACATAGTTACAACAACAAGAGCAAACAGAGTTTGTAAAAATTTTTCTTTCTTTCTTTCAGTTTGTCAACTGAATTGCTTGAGGACAAGCAAGGGTTTAAGCTTGGGGGAGTTGATATGTCTCCGTCGTATCTACTTTTCCAAACACTTTTGCCCTTGTTTTGGACTCTAACTTGTATGATTTGAATGGAACTAACCCGGACTGACGCTGTTTTCAGTAGAATTGCCATGATGTTGTTTTATGTGCAGAAAACAAATATTCTCGGAATGACCTGAAACTCCACGGGAGGTCTTATAAAAAATAATAAAAAATCCTCGCCAAATATGAAGACCAGGGGGCCCACACCCTTCTCACGAGGGTGGGGGGCGCCCCCCCTAGGGCGCGCCCCCTACCTCGTGGGCCCCCTGGAAACCCTCCGACGCCAACTCCAACTATATATATTTGCTTTCGGAGAGAAAAAATCAGAGAGAAGAAATCATCGCGTTTTACGATACGGAGCCGCCGCCAAGCCCTAAAACCTCTCGGGAGGGCTGATCTGGAGTCCGTTCGGGGCTCCAGAGAGGGGGATTCATCACCGTCGTTATCATCAACCATCCTCCATCACCAATTTCATGATGCTCACCGCCGTGCGTGAGTAATTCCATCGTAGGCTTGCTGGACAGTGATGGGTTGGATGAGATTTATCATGTAATCGAGTTAGTTTTGTTAGGGTTTGATCCCTAGTATCCATTATGTTCTGAGATTGATGTTGCTATGACTTTGCTATGCTTAATGCTTGTCACTAGGGCCCGAGTGCCATGATTTCAGATATGAACCTATTATGTTTTCATGAACATATGTGAGTTCTTGATCCTATCTTGCAAGTCTATAGTCACCTACTATGTGTTATGATCCAGCAACCCCGAAGTGACAATAATCGGGACCACTCCCGGTGATGACCATAGTTTGAGGAGTTCATGTATTCACTATGTGCTAATGCTTTGTTCCGGTTCTCTATTAAAAGGAGGCCTTAATATCCCTAAGTTTCCAATAGGACCCCGCTGCCACGGGAGGGTAGGACAAAAGATGCCATGCAAGTTCTTTTCCATAAGCACGTATGACTATATACGGAATACATGCCTACATTACATTGATGAATTGGAGCTAGTTCTATGTCACCCTATGTTATGACTGTTACATGATGAACCGCATCCGGCATAATTATCCATCACTGATCCGGTGCCTACGAGTTTTCCATATACTGGTTTACGCATATTTACTTTCCTGCTGCTACTGTTACAATCACTACAAAATACCAAAAACATTACTTTTGCTGTCTTTACTTTTGTTGCCGCTACCATCGCTATCATATTACTTTGCTACTAAACACTTTGCTGCAGATACTAAGTTTCCAGGTGTGTTGAATTGACAACTCTGCTGCTAATACTTGGGAATATTCTTTGGCTCCCATTGTGTCGAATCAATAAATTTGGGTTGAATACTCTACCCTCGAAAGCTGTTGCGATCCCCTATACTTGTGGGTTATCAATGGGTTGCTAGAGTAACAAAATCTTAAACCCTAGTTTATGAGTTGCTTCGTAAGGGGCTGATTTGGATCCATATGTTTCATGCTATGGTTAGGTTTACCTTAATACGTATGTTGTAGTTGCGGATGCTTGCAATAGGGGTTAATCATAAGTGGGATGCTTGTCCAAGTAAGGGTAGTACCCAAGCACCGGTCCATACATATATCAAATTATCAAAGTACCGAACGCGACTCATATGAACGTGATGAAACTAGCTTGGCGATAATTCCCATGTGTCCTCGGGAGCGCTTTCCTTTATATAAGAGTTTGTCCAGACTTGTCCTTTGCTACAAAAAGGATTGGGCCATCTTGCTGCACCTTATTTACTTTTATTACTTGTTACCCGTTACAAATTACCTTATCACAAAACTATCTGTTACCGATAATTTCAGTGCTTGCAGAGAATACCTTACTGAAAACTGCTTATCATTTCCTTCTGCTCCTCGTTGGGTTCGACACTCTTACTTATCGAAAAGGCTACGATAGATCCTCTACACTTTTGGGTCATCAATGATGCCACTTCTACTTTGCATGATACTTATGATGAAACTACTTCTGTGCTTGATAATACTATGCCACTAGGTGAATTTCTTGACGAACAACTTGCTAGGGTTAGAGAGAATGAAATTATTGAAACTGATAATATTGATGAAAGTGATGATGAAGATTCTCCCCCCTAGATATGAATTGCCTGTTGTGCCTGTGGGCTATGTTATGGATGAAGAAACTAGACTTCTTAGCTTGCAATGATAGATATGATCTTAAGAAATTATTAGCTAAGCTTAAAGAAAAATCTTTGAATTCTAGAATGAAATATGACCCTGCTTTTGCTACTTCACCTATCTGTATTTCCGATAAGGATTATGATTTCTCTGTCGATCCTCAGTTAATTACTTCGGTTGAATCTGATCCTTTTTATGGCTATGAATCTGAAACTGTTGTGGCACATCTTACTAAATTAAATGATATAGCCACCCTCTTCACTAATGATGAGAAAACTCACTATTACTTTATCCTTAAGTTGTTTCTATTCTCATTAAAGGGTGATGCTAAAACATGGTTTAATTCTCTTGATCCTGGTTGTGTGCGTAGTCCCCAGGATATAATTTATTACTTCTCTGCTAAATATTTCCCTGCTCATAAGAAACAAGTTGCCTTAAGGGAAATATATAATTTTGTGCAGATTGAAGAAGAGAGTCTCCCACAATCTTGGGGAAGGCTTCTCCAATTACTTAATGCTTTGCGTGATCATCCTCTCAAGAAAAATGAAATACTTGATATCTTTTATAATGGACTAACCGATGCTTCCAGAGACCACCTGGATAGTTGTGCTGGTTGTGTTTTCAGGGAAAGAACTATTGATCAAGCTGAATTGCTATTGAATAATATGTTGAGTAATGAAAATGATTGGACACTTCCTGAACCAACTCCTAAGCCAACTCCGAAGAAAAGGGGTATTCTATTTCTCAGTGCTGAGGATATGCAAGAGGCAAAGAAATCTATGAAAGAAAAAGGTATTAAAGCTGAAGATGTTAAGAATTTACCACCTATTGAAGTAATTCATGGTCTTGATAACCCGACACAGGTAGTAAAGGTAAATTCTCTCTATAGATTTGATAAAGGTGATATTCCTTGTTATAAGTCTGCTAGCCAATGCTTAGATGAGTTTGATAATCTTATTGTTAAACAAGAAAACTTAAATGCTTATGTTGGTAGACAATTGAAACGCAATGCTGATATGCTTGAACACTTGAGTGATTATATGTCTAGAGTTAAAGGTGAACTTAAACTTTTAGTAAACATGCTTCTATGGTTACCACTCAAATAGAACAAGTACTTAAGGCTCAGAATGATTTGCTCAATGAATTAAATAATAAGAAAAATGATAATGCTGTTAGAGTTATGACTAGAGGGGGTAAAATGACTCAGGAACCTTTGTATCCTGAGGGCCACCCTAAGAGAACTGAGCAAGATTCTCAAAGAACTAATGTTGATGCACCTAGTTCTTCTAAGAAGAAGAAAAAAGAAAAATGATAGGACTTTGCATGCTTCTAGTGAACCTGTTGTTGACAAACCTGAGAATCCCAATGATATTTCTATTTCTGATGCTGAAACCCAATCTGGTAATGAACATGATCCTAGTGATAATGTTAACGATGATGTTCATGTTGATGCTCAACCTAGCAATGACAATGATGTAGAGATTGAACCTGTTGTTGATCTTGATAACCCACAATCAAAGAATCAACGTTATGATAAGAGAGACTTTGTTGCTAGGAAGCATGGCAAATAAAGAGAACCATGGGTTCAGAAACCCATGCCTTCTCCTCCTAAACCATCCAAGAAAAAGGATGATGAGGATTTTGAGCGCTTTGCTGAAATGATTAGACCTATCTTTTTGCGTATGCGTTTGACTGATATGCTTAAATGAATCCTTATGCTAAGTATATGAAAGATATTGTTACAAATAAAAGAAAGATACCAGAAGCTGAAATTTCCACCATGCTTGCTAATTATACATTTAAGGGTGGAATACCAAAGAAACTTGGAGATCCAGGAGTACCAACTATACCATGCTCCATTAAAAGAAACCATGTTAACACTGCTTTATGTGATCTTGGAGCCGGCGTTAGTGTTATGCCTCTCTATTTATATCATAGACTTGATTTAAATAAGTTGACACCTACTGAAATATCTTTGCAAATGGCTGATAAGTCAACTGCTATACATGTCGGTATTTGTGAGGATGTGCCTGTTGTGATTGCAAATGTTACTATTTTAACAGACTTTGTTATTCTTGATATTCCCGAGGACAATAGTATGTCTATTATTCTTGGAAGACCCTTTCTGAATACTGTAGGGGCTATTATTGATTGCAACAAAGGCAATGTCACTATTCATGTTAATGCTAATGAGCATACGGTACACTTTCTGAGGAAACAACATCAAGTCCATAGTATCAATTCTATTGGAAAATTTTCAACGATTATTATTGGAGGTTTTGAATTTTCTCTTCCTACTGTCAAGAAGAAATATGATATTCTTATTGTTGGGGATGTGCATATCCCCGTTGAGGTAACCTAGTGTTATTCGAAAATTCTCCGGTTTCATGTTATTCGGAAAGAGTTTGTTAACAAGACTTGATCAACCTTGTTAGTGGATTCCTTTTGATGAGCATGAGATGGATGAAGTTAGAAAGCACAACTCTCTATACCCTCCTTTTACTTTCTGTTATTTAGATTAAATAAAGCAAAAATAGTATTTTCTGTCTGTGTTCTGAATTATCCTTGCAATAAAAATACCCCGAAAATAAAAGTTCTCCAAATGCCTTGAAAATTTAATATGATTTTTTCTAGAATATTTAAGAATTATTGGCATTGAGAACACACCAGGGGGCCTCACCATGTGCCCACGAGGGTGGAGGGCGTGCCCCTGCCTCGTGGACCCCACGTGGGCACCCTCCACTTATTCTTGCACCCACACACTTCGTCTTCTCCAGAAAAAATCATCCACCAGCTCAAACCCGAGTTCTAGCTCATCTTGCTGCCATTTTCGATGTCCTTGCTCAAAGCTCCATTCACAAAACTGCTTTGGGGGATTGTTCTTTGGTATGTGACTCCTCCAATGGTCAAATTAGTTTTTGTTCTAGTGCTTTATTTATTGCAAATTTTTGCTGCTTAGTTGACCATGTTCTTGAGCTTGCATGTCAAATTTATGTGGTCAAAAGTAGTTTTAATGCATGATATGGCCTCTAGGCACTTGTAGGAGTAGTTGCTATTAATTTTGTTGAGTTTGGTTCACTTTTATTTTGAGCCACTAAATTTTTTAAATATTTTTCAGAGGAAGAAATATGTTTAGGAAAATGTACCAAGGTGGTTCCTCAAGGAAGCAAGGACCCATGCCCTCGATACGCGAGCCGGACTATGAACTACAAAGAGAAGCTCAAGTGCGGCCTTGTGAATGGCCGTCAGAAGATTTTATGGTCCGAGCGGGAATTAAGGAGGAATTTGACGCGTATGTGCGTAATGCTAAACTTGAGGGCTTCGTGTCAGATAAGTGCCCCCAATATTATCACCTAACTGATTCCTTTGTGAGAAGGTTTAAATTTACATCATCACGCAATTCTCACACTGCCCTATTTGATCTCTATGATAAATCTTATACCATGGACTTAGAGGATTTAATACTGCTTGTAAACTCCCGCAGTGGGGTAATGTTAGTGAACCTCGCAAATCTGAATTTTAAGAATTTCTTGCTAGTATCACTGTGGGGGAATCTAGAGAAATAACACAAGCTACCATAGGGAGCATTCATTTTCCTGCCATACATTATTTTGCTCTCTTTATAGGTAGATGCATTAATGGTAAAGATGAGGCATGTCACATGTGTGTTCCCGATCTTAGTGTTCTCAAGAGTGGTGTATTAGGAGATAAACAATACAACTTGGGGGCCATTGTTGCACGTAGGTTGCATCATAACAGTATTATTGGAGATTTGTTTAGTGGAATTTATGCAACCCGTTTAGCTAATTTTCTTGAGATACCCATACATGAGAATGATATGGAGTTTCCTCCTGCTTATCTAGATTTTAATGCTATGGTACGCCATCAGCTTATTGAGAGGAATGAACAACCTCTCTAGTACCGACTAATCTTTGATAGGCGTCGCACTGTCCATGTTGCTCTCCCTGCTCCTGCTTTCTTTAACTTTCAGACAGAACGGAGATATGTTATAACGAGGGAGGAGGCGAACGAGTACGAGAGGAGGACGGAGGCAGCTCGCCTCCAAGCTGCAGCTCTTCAGGCAGTAGCTGCTGCATCTCAGTATGATCCCGGCTTCAACTTTGGATATCCACCAGGCCAGCCATGGCCATAGACCAACTTAGGCCAAAAGCCTAAGCTTGGGGGAGTACGTATTTCTCACCGACATTACATTCATGTTCACACACTCATGCCAGTTGTCGTTGTTCATACTTTTTCATTGTATCATCCATGCTAGTTTAATTTATTTTTAAGCTTTCTTCTTGTGTGTTTGAAAAACCTTAAGAAAAAAAAGAAAAAAAATAGTTGTAGCTCTTAGCCAGGTTACTTTCCATGCCTGTAGTAGTAGTAATTAAAAAGAAAACCCAAAAAGATTTCTCGTTCTTCTTTTGCTTGTTGGGAGCTTTCCCGTGTAAATAGTTTTATTTCTTTTCTTTTCTTTGGGGATCGACAGGAGAAGACCTTGATGAAAATGTTGAGTGGCTCTCATATGCATTATTGTTGATCTAAAAAAGAGCCCATATTACCTTGTCTTCTCCCTTGAATTGAATGCTTGTAGATTCCAGCTTAGTCCAATGCACATGCACTATTATTATTATCCACATTATTCGGTTGTGCAAGTGAAAGGCAATAATGACGATACATGATGGACTGATTGAGATGAGAGAAGCTGGTATGAACTCGACATCTCTTGTTTTTGTAAATATGATCAGTTCATCGTTCCTGATTCAGCCTATTATGAATAGAACATGTTTGCAATGACAATTAGGGATTATAGTTGCTCATGCCATGCTTAATTTGCTAGGAGTTTATAATGGTTTACCTTGCGTGCCAGCATGAAAATTAAAATGGTTGTGATGTAGTATGATAGGATGGTATCCTCCTTTGAACGATTCGAGTGGCTTGACTTGGCACATGTTCACGCATGTAGTTGAAACAAAATCAACATAGCCTCCACGATATTTATGTTCATGGTGAATTATATCCTACTCATGCTTGCATTCAGTGTTGATTAATTTTAATGCATGTTCATGACTGTTGTCGCTCTCTATCTGGTCGCTTCCCAGTCTCTTTCTAGCCTTCACTTGTACTAAGCGGGAATACTGCTTGTGCATCCAACTCCATAAACCTCAAAAGTTATTCCATATGAGTCCATCATACCTTCCTATATGCGGTATCTACCTGCCGTTTGTCGTGGTTGTAAGTCTGACAGTAGAATAGGGGGGTAGGAATGTAGAGGCAAGATCCTAGCTACGGTGAGATTGTGCACGCAAGATGTACGAGTTCAGACCCTTCGCGGAGTTAGCAACAGCCCTACGTCTCGGTGCCTGGAGGCTCGGTCAATTGGACTATGCGTGAAGTTACAGGGGGTGCGAACCCTTGTCCCAGTGGAGGGGGGTGCCTTATATAGAGTACGCCAGGACCCCAGCTAGTCCACGTTCCAAAGAGTTCAATGTACATAAAGGAGAGACATTACTGGTAACGTTAGCAATAAAGTCATATAACTGATCATTAATACTACAGAGTGAATGCTTGACCGTTGCTATCCGGGGTGACTTTAGGCCTTCTATACTCCGAGTGGTTTCTTGTACGGTCGAGTGATGATACACTAGTCGAATGGAATTGGGATATCCGAGTGGAGATGTTGGTCGAGTGGGCATGCACTCAGGTGATTCCAGTTGGTTGAACTTGTTATCCTTTGATTGTCTATGAAGGTAGGGAAGTGTCCTTAGGAGGGGTGCTTAGACCAGGTCTATTGCCCTACCCTAGGTACATGGCATCGTCATTAGCCCCCGAATGGTTCTGGGTTTGAGTGGAAATGGAGTTGAAGATGGTTCTGACCCAATCTTCATGATGTAGAAGAATTTTACTGGATTGATGAACCATGCAATAGCTTCGACTTCATTTTCAGTTGCCTTGAGCCATTCAGAGGTTGTCAAGTGAATTTCTGCTGATAAGCTTCGACTGCTGATGTTGCATAAAATCTTCAGCATGATTGACTGCTTTGCCGTTTCCGGATCTCACGGGATTCGAAATTTGGGGAAGCGCGCGAGGCGGAGAGGGCCGTAGTAATCGGAGCAGATTAGGCAGGGGCGCCTCGATCCCCGTGCCACCTTTTTTGCCATGTACTGCGCGCGCGCCTGTTGTGGGATTTGATAGGATCGTCTGGGTCCACAAGTCAGTCACTCGGGGAATGGGGTCATATAAGGCGTCGGAGCCGATGCTTTTGCACTGTGCGCCCCATTCTCCCCCTTCTTGCTCTGTTCCCCATTACTTCCGCCTCTGTTCTCGGTGCCGCCGCCCAGTACGAACTCGATCCGTCGCGATGGGGAAGGACAAGACCGCTGCTCTGGAGCGCGTGAAGAAGGCGACGGCGAAAGCGAAGGGGAAGAAGACGAGCCGGGGCGGGTCATCGTCGAGATCTGCTCTGCCGCCCGGCTGGATTCAGGGCGACTGGATCCGGTCGATGATCCCGAAAGAAGGTATGGAGGATCTGGTTGACGAGGGGTTGATCGCCCACGAGTCTTGGCGGCTTTCGAAGGTTGAGACCGAGCCGCGACCGCAAGAGGGTGAGTGTGTCCTTCTTGCGACCCATGTCGACCGCGGCTTTTCTTTGCCTCCCCATCCTTTCTTCCAGGGTTTTCTGAACTTCTTTGGAGCCCAACTTCATCACTTTTCTCCCAACACCATCACATACCTTGCCGCGTACGTGTCCATGTGTGAAAATTTTCTGGGCTATCGACCGCACTGGGGCCTCTTCAAACACATTTTCACCTGCCGTTCTTAGTCGGTTAAAAAGGCCAATCCGAGTGATGAGAGGACACACGTGATCTTGATGTGTGGGGGTTTAGGGATCCAGATGAGAAACAAAAGCACTTTTCCTTCCATGATTCTTCCCGAGTCGGTCAGAGGGTGGCAGTCGACCTGGTTCTATTGTAAGTACCAACTGACTCCAGGTCAGTCGACTGGTCTTCTCCCATTTTCCACGGAGCAAGTCGAGAAGCCTTCTCCCTTGGGAGTGACTCCAGCTAAGAAAGCGGAGGTTAATGTGTTGGTTGAGCGAGTGGTCCAACTTGTCCGCGACGGTGTGACTGGCATGGATCTGTTAGGAGCATTTCTCAGTCGACACATCCAGCCACTCCAGGCCCGTGACCATCCAATGTGGATGTATTCGGGTGTTGAAGACAGCACTCGGATCCATTTGGAGGAAGTCGACGAGGAGACGGTGGCGCTGTGGCTGTAAGGCATTACTGGCAACAAAGACAACCCCAGGGGGTCTAGGAGGGTTCCTCCACTCGACAACACCACCGAACCAAACAAGGTCTGACTCTTTTCTCCTGAGCGTCTCTTATTCTGACATGTGTTCGTTCTCAAAACCGATTGATATCCATTCGACTCTACCCCTTGTAGATCTTTACTGAAATGTACTCGATGCCCAACGAAGAGCAGGAGGATGAGGGAGAGGCGAGTGGAGGAGACAGTGGCGAGTGGCATTCTGACGGATTGGGAGGCGAGGAGACCGAGGACTTGAGTAGTGGTGAAGAGGTCGACTCCCCTCCTCGCACGAAAAGGCGCTCCATGAAGATGCAGGACCCAGCCAGTGTCCGTGGCAAAGCGACTCCGCCGACTGCACAAACCTCCAAGCGCACTCGGACGTCATCTCCTGTGCCGACAGCGAAAGCTCCTAAGCAGCCCAAAGTCGTGATGTCAAAGCCTCGGAAGGCCCTGCCCAAGATTAAAGTGGTTGTCCCCATCGCTTCTAGGTAACTGCTGGGCTCGACCTCTTAGTTTTGCATGACTCAAACTTTGGTCAACTCACTTTCTTGTTTTGACCGAGTGAATTCTGAAATTTGCAGTGTTGCCTCTGGAACATCTATTTACTAAGATGACGATGATGAGGAGATGGAAAACGCAGTCACTTCCCATGCGGGTATAACTTTTTTCACTTTGATTATACTTTTTTAGCCGTTTTGATGGTCGACTGAACTTCTATAATCGATTGCTTTGTAGCTCCACCCAATGTCATTGAACTTCCAGATGATGACGAAGACGTGCCGCAAAGGGCCATGGGAAGGAGGGGAAGGGCTTCGAGCAAGAAGGCATCCACTAGCCATATGTCCCAATCAGCGCCGATGACGGAGCCAGTGATTCAACAGCCTGGAGATGTGAACCGGGCTTCTGTTACCTTTGCTGTTCCAGTTTTGAGTGAACGCCCTTTATCGTCGACTGTGCCAGTTCCTGCTTCATCTGTCCAACATCATGCCTCGGATTCTCAGGCTGTCGCGACTGAACCGTCGACTCCGTTCTTCACCACCCATCATGTTCCGGAGGACTAGGCAAGCGCTGCTGTAGAAGCCATACACCAAGCGGGCCTGATGATGGAGTGGGTGAAGACCGTGCACGAGAACAGCCAAGCTGCCTATGTGCCAGTGCATCCCTCCGAGCCAATGTCCAGGTAAGTTGTTTTCCGACTGAACTCCTATCTTCGCGCTTGTTCTGTTAGGATATGGTACCCGAAAAACTTTTCATTGTGCTTCCATTTGTCGCTCTGTTCTCCACATCTGTACACCCACTGGGTGTTTCGATTTATGCTGATTAGTTCTTCTAGTTGAGTCGACTAGGTTACATCAATTGTAGGTTTGGACTAGTGGGGGCACGCAGAGTGCACCCACTGGGTGTAGTCCCCGAGGCCGCCATCGAATGTGTGATTCGGCGGGGGACTTTATGAAAATATCTTGTTGTTTAGTTCTTCCACTCGGTCTGGGCGGACCATGTCGAGTGGAACCAGAACCAGTGGGGGCACGCTGAGTGCACCCACTGGGTGTAGTCCCCAAGACCACGGTCGACTGCGGGTAGTCGGTTCGGGTTTGAGAATAACTGTCGCCATTTTCTATTTTCTTTCTTTCTTTCCTTTCCACTCAGTCTGGGCGGACCATGTCGAGTGGAATCTGGACTAGTGGGGGCACGCTAAGTGCACCCACTAGGTGTAGTCCTCGAGACTACTGTTGAATGTTTGATTCTGCAGTAGTCTTAGAGTTCTTTTCACTCAGAAGCGAATAATCTTTGATTATGTCCACTGATGTATCTTTTTGCTGACTTAAGAAATCCTGTGAGCTCATCTCCAAATTTGCTGAGCGGAGACAGCTCAACCTTGACTTGGAGTTGGCCAATCAGAATTTGCAAAAGGCCAAGGACGAAGCAGCTAGTACGGAAGGTAACAACCTATCGACTGTCTAACTTGACTGTCTCACAAGTCATCTCCTCGTTCTTCTCTCTGACCCGAGTGTATATTTTTCAGAGAAAATGAGGCAAGCTCTAGCACAGAAGGACCTTGATCTTGCTGCAGCACAGAAGGAGGCTTAGGAGAAAACAGCACTCGCCGATAAGAAGCTGGCTTCAGTCGGGGCGCTAGAGGATGATAACACCAAGCTAAAGACTGTTCTTACTGAAGCCAACAGAGAGGTGAACCGCCTGAAGAAAGACAAAGTAGCTTTGAACGAGAAAATTGAAGGCATTTCTCGTAAGAGAAATGACCTGGAGGCCTATCTAGGAGCACTCGCCAAGAAGTTATTCCTTATGCTTGAAGGTATTTTTCCTTGTCCAACTATTTTTCCGTTGTCAAGTCACCATAAATCGGTCGACTCATTAGCTCTTTGTGGTTGCAGAATTCTGTCAAAACTTTGAGGAAGAAACTGGGCGAATCGAGACGAGCTTGGACCCCATCAATTCCCCTGTCAACGATGAAGCTTCTATGAACGTGATCCGACTGGAATCTCGTCTTGCCAACATCACAGACTACCTCGCTCGCCTGAAGGTTGCGGTGTCGTCGATCGACACGACGCTCTGGCCGAAGGAGACGCTCCAAAATGACCTCGAGTCTTTGATGACTCGACTTAATGAGATCCCTGGTCGAGTGTAGGAATGGAAGAAGTCATCTGCTTGCTGCAGTGCTTACGTAGCTCTGTCACTTGTTCGAGTCCATTGTAAGGAGGCTAAGGAAGAAAAGCTAGCAGCGATCAAGGTTGCCAACACCAGGAGACTCGATTTCCAGTCTTTCATGGAGACCTTCGTTGCTGTCGCTACTCGAATTGTAGATGGAATCGACCTGGATGAGTTCATCAAGCCTGCCAGTCCCCCTCCTGCGGAGTGAACAAACTTTTGTGATCTTATTAAATTTGCCTCGGTATGCCGAGTGGTTTTGTAACCGTTAAAACTCCTTCGGGCCGGATGCCTGAGTACTTTAATCTGTGGTCTGGAACCTCGTAGGATTTATCTGAACTTGGTTGCTTTTGAATCTCTTGACTCTTAAGTAGGACTTGTTTCTTCAGTCTGAATAGTTACTGACTTTGTGGTGCAGCTCAGTCGAGTGAACCATGGACAAGGGCACTTGGTGCCGTCCATGACCTGCACCTCGTCGTCCTTGCGGATCGGGATGGAGCGGACGCTGTATTTGTGCCGCAGCTCTGAGGATAAGGTCGCAGTCGACCTGCACCTCGTCGTCCTTGCGGATCGAGATGGAGCGGACGTTGTATTTGTGCCAAAGCTCTGGGCGTGTTTTAAACATAGGCGAGTACGGGACTGCAGCTAAGCCCCCGAGTGGGATGGTTGCTCTCCAATCGGTAGTATTTTTTAAACTTAGGCGAGTGCAGGACTGCAGCTAAGCCTCCGAGTGGGAGGATTTCTCTCCACTCGTGTTGTGGTTTTGTCACGGCAGATGTCCTAGCGTGAGGACTTAGTCGCGAGGCCAACACATCTATGTGGTATCTTGAGAGGGGTTGAGCGGAATTGAGAGACGCAACAAAAGACAAGGATTTAGACAGCTTCGGGCCCCGGGAAACATCATCCAGTAACAACCCTACATGCTATTTGAGGCTAGGTCTCATTATCATCACGAGGGAGTCGCTGTAAACCGGCTCTCCTCTTTGTGTCTAGCCCTAAGATTGTTTCTTATTGCTTGTCCCTCTTTGGGGAGCCCTACCCCTCCTTATATATGTTGAAGGGGCGGGTTACATGTAGAGTCCAACTCGGACTTAAGACTTAACTATTATGACTTCCCTTCTTGGGCTTCTTAACATCTTGGGCTTCATAACGTCTCGGGCTTCATAAATCCTGGCAACCGAGTTACCACTGCCTGTCGGGATTTAACTGGTGCCGGTTTAAGATAGTCTGCCGAGAGTTAACTAGTGCCGGTTTAAGATGGTCTGCCGGTTTAAGAATGTCTGCTGAGTTATCATCTGAGTTAACTCCTGTCTTAACTGTTAGCCGGTTTAACAACCTGCCGGTTTACCGTCTGAGTTAACTGTCTATTTTACCTGTCTGTCTTAACTGTCAGCCGGTTTAACAACCTGCCGGTTTACCGTCTGACTTAACACCAACCGGTTTACCACCTGTCTTAACACCTGCCGGTTTACTAAGTCCCAGCCGGGTTATAACTTCGACCGGATCATACCGCGGGGTATATCCTCGACAACTCGGTAGGATTTTAGAAACTTAGGCGAGTACTGGACTGCAACTAAGCCCCCGAGTGGAAGGATTGCTCTCCACTCAGTAGGGTTTTTAAACTTAGGCGAGTACTGGACTGCAGCTAAGCCCCCGAGTGGGATGGTTGCTCTCCACTCGGTAGGATTTTTTAAACTTAGGCGAGTATTGGACTGCAGCTAAGCCCCCGAGTGGGAGGGTTGCTCTCCACTCGGTAGGATTTTTGAAACTTAGGCGAGTACTTGACTGCAGCTAAGCCCCCGAGTGGGAGGGCTGCTCTCCATTCGGTAGGATTTTTTAAACTTAGGCGAGTACTGGACTGCAGCTAAGCCCCCGAGTGGGAGGGTTGCTCTCCACTCGGTAGGATTTTTTAAACTTAGGCGAGTACGAGACTGCAGCTAAGCCCCTGAGTGGGAGGATTGCTCTCAACTCGGTAGGATTTTTGAAACTTAGGCGAGTACTGGACTGCAGCTAAGCCCCCGAGTGGGAGGGTTGCTCTCCACTCGGTAGGATTTTTTAAACTTAGGCGAGTACTGGACTGCAGCTAAGCCCCTGAGTGGGAGGGTTGCTCTCCACTTGGTAGGATTTTTAAACTTAGGCGAATCGGATTCACTGCTAAGCCCCCAAGTGAGAAGCTTGCTCTTCACTTGAAAGGATTTTGTTTTTGAAACTTAGGCGAATCGGATTCGCGGGTAAGCTACCCACTAGGGGATTTTGGGCACATGCATAAGTAATAACAATCATTTAGGGGACTGCAAAACCATGTCTTTGATAAACAAACTGAAAGGTACTTCTTATTACATCTTAACAGTCTGAATGCTTAAGTGTTAAAATGGCGGAGAAGCTCCGCATTCCAGGCGTGCGGCTCGTCTTTCTTGTGTTCCACATCGTACAGGTGATATGCACCATTGTGGAGCACTTTGGTGATGATGAAGGGACCTTCCCAGGAGGGAGCAAGCTTGTGTGGACGTTGCTGATCCACTCGGAGAACCATGTCTCCCTCCTGAAATGCTCGACCTCTTACATTCCTAGCGTGGAATCGACGAAGGTCTTGCTGATAGATGGTCGACTTGATCAGGGCCATCTCTCTCTCTCTTCTTCTAAAAGATCAACAGTGTCTTGATGGGCTTGTTCTGCTTTTGCCTCTAAGAAGAGCTCCACTCGCGGGGCATTATGGAGTAAATCAGTCGGCAGCACGGCCTCGGCTCCATAAACCAGGAAGAAGGGAGTCCGGCCAGTCGACCGATTTGGCATTGTTCTCAGACCCCACAGTACTGATGGTAACTCATCTACCCAGGCACCAGCCGCATGTTTGAGGTTTCACATCAATCTGGGTTTCAACCCTTGTAAGATCAAACCATTTGCTCTTTCCGCTTGTCCATTCGACTAAGGGTGAGCGACTGAGGCGTACTCGACCCGGGTGCCCTGGGAGGCGCAGAAAGCTCTGAACTCATTTGAATCAAAGTTCGAACCGTTGTCCGTGATGATGCTGTGCGGGACTCCATATCTGAATGTTAACTCTCTGATGAAGTTGACGGCGGTTCTTGAATCGAGATTCTTGATGGGTTTGGCTTCAATCCATTTAGTGAACTTGTCGACTGCAACAAGTAAGTTGGTGAAACCACTTCTGCCAGTCCTCAAGGGCCCAACCATATCCGACCCCCAAACAGCAAATGGCCAGACGAGTGGAATGGTCTTCAAGGCCGAAGCGGGCTTGTGAGACATGTCGGAGTAGAATTGACACCCTTCACACTTGTCGACTATTTCCTTTGCCATTTCATTTGCTCATGACCAGTAAAAACCTGCTCGGTATGCTTTGGCCACGATTGTCTGAGAGGACGCATGGTGACCACAGGTCCCCGAGTGGATATCATTAAGAATCATTCGAACTTCTTTCGAGGTAATGCATCGCTGGGCAACTCCAGTCACACTTTCCCTGTACAGTCGACCACTTATCACGGTGAAGGCTTTAGATCGACGGACAATCTGTCGCGCTTCATCTTTGTCTTCTGGCAGTTCTTTCCTGAGAATATATGTGATATACGACACTGTCCAGTCAGGAATGATGACCAAAACTTCAATGACTAGGTCGACCACGGCTGGGATTTCAACTTCAGTCGGATCAGTGGAACTCTTAGGTTGCGGGGGCTCTTCTGTGAAGGGATCCTCTTGAATTGATGGTGTGTGAAGATGCTCCAAAAACACATTGCTGGGAATGGGCTCCCGCTTGCAACCTATTTTTGCCAGGTCATCCGCTGCCTAGTTCTTCAGTCGGGGAATGTGGTGGAGCTCTAGCCCTTCAAACTTCTTTTCCAGCTTTCTTACTTCACTGCAATAACCAGTCATAGTTGGACTTCTGACATCCCACTCCTTCATCACTTGATTGACCACCAAATCTGAGTCAACATAGACCATTAGGCGACGGACGCCGAGTGAAATGGCCATTCGTAACCCATACAGAAGTGCTTCGTATTCAGCTTCATTGTTGGAGGAATCAAAGTGAATCTGAAAGACATAACTGAGTTTGTCACCTCGCGAGGATACCAAAACTACTCCAGCACCAGAACCATTCAACATCTTGGATCCATCAAAAACCATAGTCCAATGTTCTGAGTGGACTTGAGTCGATTGCTGTTATTCAATCCACTCGAGAAGGAAATCTGCTATTTCCTGGGACTTGATTGCTTTATTTGCCTCAAACTTGATATCCAACGGAAGGAGTTCAATCGCCCACTTTGCCACTTGACCAGTTGCATCTCTGTTGTTCAGAATATCTGACAATGGAGCATCGCTGACGACTGTGATGGAGTGATCTGAGAAATAATGTGCCACCTTCTTCGAAGTCAAGTAAATTCCATAGACAAGCTTCTGATAATGCAGATATCTCTGCTTGGACGGAGTTAAGACTTCAGAAATATAGTACACCGGGCGCTGAATCTTATAGGCTTTACCTTCTTCTTCCCGCTCAACCGTGAGTACTGTATTGACAACTTGTCCAGTGGCTGCAATATAAAGCAGTAAAGGCTCTTTGCTGATTGGAGCAGCGAGCACCGGCTGGGTGGAAAACAGGGTTTGGAGCTCTGCAAATGCTGCGTCAGCTTCATGAGTCCACTCGAACTTATCAGATTTCTTCATCAATCAGTAAAGAGGCAATGCCTTTTCACCGAGATGAGAGATGAATCGACTCAAGGCGGCTAAACAACTAGTAAGCTTCTGAACGTCGTGTATGCGCACAGGGCTTTTCATTCGGAGTATTGCGCCAACTTTCTCTGGGTTGGCATCGATCCCATGTTCAGAAACGAGGAAACCGAGTAACTTTCCGCCTGGAACTCCGAATGTACACTTTGACAGGTTAAGCTTGATATCATATTGACAAAGGTTTCAGCGAGGTTAGTCAGCAGGTCAGAACCTTTACGTGACTTAACCACGATGTCATCCATGTATGCTTCCACATTCCAACTGATTTGAGTGAGCAGGCACTTCTGTATCATGCGCATGAATGTGGCGCCAGCATTCTTGAGACCAAAGGGCATGGTAACATAGCAAAAACACCCGAATGGGGTGATAAAAGCTGTTTTTATTTCATCGGGTCCATACAGTCGGATCTGATGATACCCGGACTACGCGTCCAGAAAGGACAATCGCTCACATCCTGCAGTCGAGTCAACTATTTGATCGATGTGGGGGAGGGGGAAGTGATCTTTCGGGCAGGCCCAATTGATGTGCTTGACGTAAATACACATACGGAGTGAATCATCTTTCTTGGGAACCATGACGACATTGGCGAGCTACTCGGAGTGGTAAATCTCTCGGATGAACTCAGCTGCCAGAAGCCGATCCACTTCCTCACCAATTTCCTTTCTCTTCTCCACGGCGGACCGTCGGAGGTGCTCTTTGACAGGTCTTGCTTTTGGCTCGACTCGCAAACGGTGCTCAGCCAGTTCTCTGGGTACACCTGGCATGTCAAAAGGTTTCCATGCAAAGATGTCCCAGTTCTCATGGAGAAACTGGATGAGCGCTTCTTCCTATTTGTTGTTGAGTGTTGTTGATATATGAGTCGGAGCAGCATTGGGATCAGTTGGGTGAATATGAACCGACTTTGTTTCACTAGACGACTTAAATGTAGACTCTGAAGCAGGCTTCTTAGCTCTCAACAAATCACTCGGATCTGTCGTCTTCTTGTATTCTTCCATTTCTATTGCTACCATCTGTTCATCGGCAATCTTCGATCCCTTTTGGAAGCACTCTTCTGCTCGCTGCCGATTACCAGTGACTGTAATAAGGCCCCTAGGGCCATGCATTTTGAGTTTGAGATACACATAACATGGCCGAGCCATGAAACGAGCATACGCAGTTCTGCCCAGGATAGCATGATAGGCACTGCGAAAATCCATGACTTCAAATGTCAACTTTTACTTACGGCAATTCTTTGAATCACCGAAAGCCACGTCAAGAGTGATCTGGCCGAGTGAGTCAGCTTTGTTTCCTGGTATAACTCTGTGGAACCGCATGTTGCTCTCGCTAAGTTTGGCCATCGGAATGCCCATCCCTCGGAGGGTCTCAGCGTACAAAATGTTCAATCCGCTGCCACCATCCATGAAGACTTTGGTCAATTGGGTGCCCCCAACGACTGGGTCGACCACCAACGCTTGCCTCCTAGGGGTGGCAACGTGCGGAGGGTGGTCTAACTGGTTGAATGTGATGGGAATCTTTGACCATTTCAAGTACGTTGTCGTTGCCGGAGCAACCATGTTTACTTCCCTGTTGATGACTTTCAGTCGACTTTTGCTTTCAACATGAGCAAAAATCACCAAAGTGGAACTGATATTGGGAAATCCTTCATCATCCTCTTCCTTGTCCTCATCCTTATCAGATTCCTTCTCTTTCTCACTGGGTTGCTTTTCTCAGAACTATTGTATAAGGACTCGGCACTGTCGAGTAGTATGCTTTGGATAGATCAGGTTAACCTCTTCATCCTTCTTGATATGAATATGACATGGAAAATCTAACACGGCGTTCCCGGCTGAATATTTCACCTTCTTGGGGGTCCAGGGCCCTTTAGGTTTTCCTTTAGATTTTCCCTAGGTTGCGACTGCAACTTCTCCAGGACTTGCAGGTTCTGCTTTGCGCTTTTGCTTCCGATTGGAATTACCTCCTCCAGTGTCCTGGCCGACTGGTTTGCTCTTGCCGCTGCGGAGTCGGTCTTCTTCTTCGTCGTTTGCGTACCGAGTGGCTATCTCCATCATTCGAGTCAGAGACATGTCTCCTGTCCGACCGAATTTCAGGTTGAGCTCCCGATACCGAACGCCCTCCTTGAAGGTGCAAACTGCTTGATGATGAGACACATTCTCCACAGTGTGGTGTAAAGTGGTCCACCTCTGGATGTAATCCCTCAAAGTTTCATTCGGATTTTGCATGCAATGTTGCAATTCTGTCAATCCTGCTGGCCGTTTGCACGTGCCCTCAAACATTTTGACAAACACTCGGGCCAACTCTTCCCAGCTGAAAATACTGCCTAGAGCCAACTGATTCAACCAAGCTCTAGCTGACCCTTCAAGCATCAGGGGAAGGTGCTTCATGGCAACTTCATCGTTTCCTCCACCGATCTGCACAGCCACTCGGTAGTCCTCAAGCCAGGTGTTAGGCTTCGATTCACCCGTGAACTTACTGACCCCAGTCGCCAACCTGAAGTTGGGAGGGATATATGCAGCCCTGATGGCTCTGCTAAAACACCCAGGACCAGAAACATGCACTCTACTTCCAGTCGGGCGATCTCTGTCTTGCCTTCTCTATGTGCTCGATTCCTGTCCACCAAACCTTGCACCAAAATTGATCTTGCATCAAACCCTGGTTCTCTTGGGTCGACCAGCCTCCTCCGCTCTTCACTGTACGGGTGCCTATCATCATAGTGCTAGGGCACATATGATTCACCCCTCGGAGGGGGCGTAGGCACTCGACGGCGGTCATTGATGAAGACATGTACCTAGGGTAGGGGCACGGACCTGTCCAAGGAGCCCTACCCTAGGACATCCCTAGGAGAAGTCACCTTTCAATCGACTTGAAGGTATCCCACTCGACGGACTCAAGACACTCGACCAAGAAAGCTATCACTCGACCCTGAAGCCAACCACTTGACCACCAGGAGACCTATAGTCACTCCGCAGGCAAACGGTCAGCTGTTAAGTAGTCTTTATGGTCATTATAGCACTTTATTAGGGGCGTTACCAGTAACGCCCAACCTTAAATGTACCTTAAACCCTGCATTACTGAGGGCAGGAGGGGGCCGGCGAACTCTATATAAGCTACCCCCCTCCTCGGTATGAAGGGTTCGCACCCCTGTTATTTACACGTCAGTAATCCAATCGACCGCCTCCGGGCACCGAGACGTAGGGCTGTTACTTCCTCCGCGAAGGGCCTGAACTCGTACATCTTGGTGTGTTTACAACTTCCCAATAGCTGAGATCTAGCCTCTCCATACATACCCCCCTACATCACTGTCAGAGTTAGAACCACGACAGTTGGCGCCCACCGTGGGGCAGGAATCTTAGCGCCTGATTGGAGAAGTTGCGATTTTTCCGATCCCTTTGATCATGGTTTCGTGCGGAGTTTTGGTGGAGGGTCGCGAGATCCTCCTCGGCGCGCTCACGTTCATCGCCGACGACTCCGCCTGGCTTCAGGAGGCGCCACTCGACGTCGACGCGCTCCCCGTCCGCGGTGTGACACATTTCCGCGCATGCGTTCGTGGCGTCCTCCTGCGGCAACCGTCGACCCAGTATCGGTCGGCCCCCGTATCGTCTCCCCGCTCTGTCTCCCACCGGCGCAAGCGCTCCGGTCGGTCGAGACTTCAGAGGTGGGTGAGGCACGCCGTGGCTTGCCAGTCGGCCTCCCCGCAAGTCGCGGCAATCGAGCCCGACGAATCCCTCTGCGGCCTGTTCGACTGGCTCCGCGGAGACCACATCCGAGTGCGACAGCAGCGACCCAGCGGCTGAGATCCTGGCGGTCGATGGAACGCACAGTCCTCCCGGTTTCCCTCGCGCTGATGGAGGCGTGGGTGGGGGCGACCCGTCGCATCCCCACGATGAGTATCTCCCGAACCTCTCACGACATTGCAGCGAGAGGAGCTTCGCCACCGGAATGCGGACGCACTCCGCACTCCTATCGTCGGAGAGTCCCCCGAGGCCCGGGCCTTGGAGGACGCGCGCTTGGCTAATTTGGCTGAGCGCACTCGACTGGAGAATCTCCAGCGAGCACTCGATGAGCAAGCGCGTCAACGGGCTCCCGACTCTAGTCGACGCCAGCTCTTCCCGCCGACGCAGGTATACCGAACCCCAGTTCAGAATTTGGCCGCCGCGGCCCGTATAGCAGAATCGATTCAGCCCTCTCATTCGGAGGCTGGCAGGGGCTTGTTACAGATCAGAGCGTTGCTCCGGGCGGCGGGAAACTAGAATTCCGCTGTTTCCCACTCGCGGAATAGGATCCACAGTCGATCCGTTGCAACAGATACAGTCCAGTCGGCTCACAGCCCGCGGTCGCCCCCGAGGCGTGAGGGACGTGGCGACCGGCATGATCAGTACAGAAGGAATGAGCAGTATGATCACCGATCCGATCGTGATGATCGACGTCGAGTGCCAACCCCTCCCCCGAGGAGTGGGTCATATGCGCCTCGACATCGAGATGACAGGCGCCCTCATAGCGTTGGGCAGAGGATTCCCGTCGACCCCAGGGACCCAGGCTTTGACGCGAGATCTGTCCTCGTTCAAGGCTTGGTTGACAGGAACAGGGCTCATCGGGAAGGCCAGAACAGAGATGCGCCCTCCAGCAGCAGAATACGTGTTTCAGGGCCAGAGTGTTTCAGTCGAGCCATCAGAGCCGCAGTGATTCCTCCCAATTTCAGGCTGGCGACTGGAATCAGCAAGTTCACCGGTGAATCTAAGCCTGACACTTGGCTCGAAGATTACCGAGTGGCTGTACAGATTGGCGGTGGCAATGATGAGGTGGCCATGAAGCATTTGCCTCTCATGTTAGAGGGCTCAGCCAGAGCGTGGCTAAATCAGTTGGCACCCAGCAGCATTTACACTTGGGAGGACCTCTCCCGAGTGTTTATCACAACCTTTGAAGGAACATGCAAGCGACCTGCAGGCCTTACAGAGTTGCGGTCTTGCGTGCAGAAGCCGAATGAAACTCTGAGGGAATACATCCAGAGGTGGATCACACTGCATCACTCGGTTGAGAATGTGCCAGACCATCAAGCAGTTTGTGCCTTCAAGGAAGGCGTTAAATACAGAGAGTTGAATCTGAAGTTCGGTCGAACTGGAGAGATGTCTCTGAATCGGATGATGGAGATTGCCACCAAGTACGCTAATGGTGAAGACGATGACCGACTCCGGAGTGGCAAGCACAAGGCAGTCGCCCAGGAAACCGGAGGAAACTCCAGTCGGAAACAGAAGCGGAAGGACGAGCCAGCCACTCCTGGGGAGGCCCTGGCCGTAGCCCAGGGAAACTTCAAGGGAAAACCCAAGGGCACCTGGAAGCCCAAGAAAGTCAAGGATCAGGATGGAAACGATGTTTTGGATCTGCCATGTCACATCCACACCAAGAAAGATGAAGAGGGTAATTTCATTTACCCAAAGCATACCACTCGACAGTGCCGGCTCCTAATCCAGCAGTTTCAAGGCAAACAGTCCAAGGATAAGGAAAAAGAGTCGGACAGAGTCGAGGACAAGGAGGACAGTGACGATGGATACCCCCAAGTCAATTCCACCCTGATGATTTTTGCTGATGTCGAAAGCAAAAGTCGGTTGAAAGTCATTAACCGTGAGGTGAATATGGTTGCTCCGGCAACACCCAGTTATCTGAAGTGGTCTTCGACTGCCATCACGTCCGACCAGTCTGATCACCCTACGCACATTGCCACCCCTGGGAGGCAAGCTTTGGTGGTCGATCCAATTGTCGAAGGCACTCGGCTGACCAAAGTCCTGATGGATGGTGGCAGTGGCCTGAACATATTGTACGCCGAAACTTTGAAAGGAATGGGTATTCCGATGTCCAGACTAAGTACCAGGAACATGAGCTTCCACGGAGTCATTCCTGGCAAGAAAGCCGAATCACTCGGCCAGATTGCTCTTGATGTGGTTTTCGGCGATTCAAAGAATTACCGCAAGGAAAAGTTGACATTCAAGGTTGTGGACTTCCAAAGTGCTTATCATGCCATTTTGGGCAGGCCAGCTTATGCACGCTTCATGGCTTGACCATGTTACGTGTACCTCAAACTGAAGATGCCTGGCCCTAAAGGTGTGATCGCTATTACAGGCAACCGAAAGAAAGCAGAAGAGTGTTTTCAGAAAGGCTCAAAGATCGCTGATGCTCAGATGGCGGTGGTCGAGCTGCAAGAGTACCAAAAGACTGCCGATCCGAGTGAATTGCTACGAGCCAAGAAGCCTGCTTCAGAATCAGCTTTTCAGTCGTCCGGTGAAACAAAGCCAGTCCACATTCACCCGACCGACCCCGATGCTGCCCCGACTCACATCTCAACGACGCTCGACTCCAAATAGGAAGAAGCGCTCGTCTAGCTCCTCCGTGAGAACTGGGACATCTTCGCATGGAAGCCCTCTGACATGCCTGGAGTTCCCAGAGGGCTGGCTGAGCACCGTCTACGAGTCGACCCAAAATTCAAGCCTGTGAAGGAACATCTTCGACGGTCCGCTGTCCAGAAGAAGCAAGCCATTGGCGAGGAGGTAGCTCGGCTCTTAGCAGCGGAGTTCATCCGAGAGATTTACCACTCCGAGTGGCTCGCCAATGTCGTCATGGTCCCCAAGAAGGACAAGTCACTTCGCATGTGCATTGATTTCAAACATATCAATCGGGCCTGCCCGAAAGATCATTTTCCTCTCCCTCGCATCGACCAAATAGTCGACTCGACTGCGGGGTGCGAGAGATTGTCTTTTCTAGATGCCTATTCCGGGTACCATCAGATCCGTCTGTATGGACCCGACGAGATCAAAACAGCTTTCATCACTCCATTCGGATGCTTCTGTTACGTCACCATGCCGTTCGGCCTCAAGAACGCCGGAGCCACGTTCATGAGAATGATTCAGAAGTGTCTACTCACTCAAATCAGTCGGAATGTGGAGGCATACATGGATGATATTGTGGTCAAGTCACGGAAAGGTTCCGACCTGCGGGCTGACCTTGCTGAAACCTTTGCCAACCTCAGGAGGTATGATATCAAGCTCAATCCATCAAAGTGCACGTTCGGAGTTCCAGGTGGAAAGTTACTCGGTTTTCTCGTTTCCGAACGGGGGATCGATGCCAATCCTGAAAAAGTTGGCACCATACTCCGGATGAAGCGTCCTGTACGCGTGCACGATGTCCAAAAGCTTACAGGCTGCTTGGCCGCTCTAAGTCGATTCATTTCTCGTCTCGGTGAAAAGGCGTTGCCTCTTTACCGACTGATGAAGAAGTCTGACAAGTTCGAGTGGACTCCAGAAGCTGACGCAGCATTTGCAGAGCTCAAAGCTCTGCTCTCCACCCAGCCGGTGCTTGCTGCCCCAATCAGCAAAGAGCCTCTGCTGCTTTACATTGCAGCCACAGGACAAGTTGTCAGTACAGTACTTACGGTCGAGCGGGAAGAAGAAGGAAAGGCCTTCAGAGTTCAGCGCCCAGTCTATTATCTGTCTGAAGTTTTGACCCCTTCAAAACAAAGATACCCTCACTATCAGAAGCTTGTATATGGGATTTACATGACCACGAAGAAGGTTGCACATTACTTCTCTGACCACTCCATTACAGTCGTCAGCGACGCCCCACTGTCAGAGATTCTGCATAACAGAGATGCAACTGGTCGAGTGGCCAAGTGGGCGATTGAACTCCTTCCCTTAGATATCAAGTTTGAAGCAAAGAAGGCTATCAAGTCCCAAGCAATCGCAGATTTCATCGCCGAGTGGATTGAACAGCAACTTCCGACTCAAGTTCACTCGGAGCACTGGACCATGTTCTTCGATGGATCTAAGATGCTGAATGGTTCCGGTGCTGGGGTAGTTCTAGTCTCCCCCCGAGGAGATAAGCTCAGATATGTTCTCCAGATTCACTTCGATTCCTCCAATAATGAAGCAGAATATGAAGCACTTTTGTACGGGTTGCGCATGGCCATTTCACTCGGCGTCCGTCGCCTCATGGTCTATGGCGACTCAGATTTGGTGGTTAATCAGGTGATGAAGGAGTGGGACGTCAGAAGTCCGGCTATGACTGGTTATTGCAATGCAGTGAGAAAGCTAGAAAAGAAATTCGAGGGGTTAGAGCTTCATCACATCCCCCGACTGAAAAATCAAGCAGCTGATGATCTGGCAAAGATAGGCTCCAAGAGAGAAGCCATTCCCAGCAACGTGTTCCTGGAGCACATTCACTCACCGTCGGTCCAAGAAGATCCTTTTACAGAAGAAGCCCCGCAGCCGAAAAGTGCCACAGATCCGACTGAAGTCGAAGTTCCTGCTGTGGTCGACCTAATCATGGAAGTCTTGGCAATCACTCCCGACTGGACGATACCGTACATCGCGTATATCCTAAGGAAAGAACTCCCAGAGGACGAGGAAGAGGCTCGACAGATCGTCCGCCGATCCAAGGCCTTCACAGTCATAAAGGGGCAGTTGTATAGAGAAAGCGCGACTGGAATTGGTCAGAAGTGCATAACACCAGAAGAGGGTCGGATGATCCTTGATGATATCCACTCGGGGACCTGTGGTCACCATGCGTCCTCTCGGACCATTGTGGCTAAAGCATACCGAGCGGGATTTTACTGGCCTAGAGCAAATGAGATGGCAAAAGAGATAGTCGACAAGTGTGGAGGGTGCCAGTTCTACTCCAACATGTCACACAAGCCTGCATCAGCCCTGAAGACCATTCCACTCGTCTGGCCCTTTGCTGTCTGGGGACTAGACATGGTTGGTCCACTGAGAACAGGCAGAAGTGGTTTCACTCATGTGCTTGTGGCAGTCGACAAGTTTACCAAATGGATTGAAGCTAAGCCTATCAAGAATCTTGATGCTTGCACTGCTATCAGTTTCGTCAGAGGGCTAACATTCAGATATGGAGTCCCGCATAGCATCATCACTGACAATGGGTCAAACTTCGATTCGGACAAGTTCAGAGCTTTTTGCGCCTCTCAAGGCACTCGAGTCGACTACGCATCGGTCGCCCATCCCCAGTCAAATGGACAAGCTAAAAGAGCAAATGGTATGATTCTCAAAGGACTAAAGCCTTGACTGATGCGTGACCTCAAGCACGCGGCAGGCGCTTGGGTCGACGAGCTTCCGTCAGCTCTGTGGGGATTGAGGACCACCCCTAACCGGTCGACTGGAAGAACTCCATTCTTTCTGGTTTATGGAGCCGAAGCAGTTCTGCCAAGTGATCTTCTTCACAACGCGCCCCGAGTCGAGCTTTACACCGAAGATGAAGCAGAACAGGCCCGGCAAGACGCAGTCGACCTACTAGAAGAAGAGAGGGAGATGGCCATGATTAGATCGACCATTTATCAGCAAGACTTGCGTCGATTCCACGCCCGGAATGTGAAGAGCCGAGCCTTCCAGGAAGGAGATTTGGTCCGCTGAGTGGATCAACAAAAACCACACAAACTTGCTCCTACTTGGGAAGGCCCCTTCATCGTCACTAGAGTCCTCCACAATGGAGCATATCACCTCTACAATGTTGATCACCAGATCGACGAGCCACGAGCTTGGAATGCGGAACTACTCCACCCATTTTACACTTGAGTTCTCCCTTGGACGAGATGTAATAAGAAAAAATTTCCCGCAGTTCATTTTTATCAAAGACAAGAGTGTTCCAATAATTGCTGTCACTTTTGTTTGCGTGCGAAATCCCTCAGTGGGTGACTTAGCTGCGAATCCGTTTCGCCTAAGTTTGAAAAATCCTACCGAGTGGAGAGCCAGACTCCCACTCGGGGGCTTAGCTGCAGTCCAGCACTCGCCTAAGTTCTCCCGCTAAGAGACTTAGCTGCAGTCAGACACTCACCTAAGTTTGAAAAAATCCTACCGAGTGGAGAGCGATCCTCCCACTCGGGGGCTTAGCTGCAGTCTAGCACTCGCCTAAGTTCTCCCGCTAAGGGACTTAGCTGCAGTCAGACACTCACCTAAGTTTGAAAAAATCCTACCGAGTGGAGAGCGATCCTCCCACTCGGGGGCTTAGCTGCAGTCCAGTACTCGCCTAAGTTCTCTCACTTAGAGACTTAGCTGCAGTCAGGCACTCGCCTAAGTTTGAAAAAATCCTACCAAGTGGAGAGCTAACCTCCCACTCGGGGGCTTAGCTACAGCCCAGTGCTCGCCTAAGTGTTTAAAAATCCTACCGAGTGGAGAGCAAACCTCCCACTCGGGGGCTTAGCCGCAGCCCAGCGCTCGCCTAAGTGTTTAAAAATCCTACCGAGTGGAGAGCAAACCTCCCACTCGGGGGCTTAGCTGCAGCCCAGCGCTCGCCTAAGTGTTTAAAAATCCTACCGAGTGGAGAGCAAACCTCCCACTCGGAGGCTTAGCTGCAGCCCAGTGCTCGCCTAAGTGTTTAAAAATCCTACCGAGTGGAGAGCAAACCTCCCACTCGGAGGCTTAGCTGCAGCCCAGTGCTCACCTAAGTGTTTAAAAATCCTACCGAGTGGAGAGCAAACCTCCCACTCGGAGGCTTAGCTGCAACCCAGTGCTCGCCTAAGTGTTTAAAAATCCTACCGAGTGGAGAGCAAACCTCCCACTCGGAGGCTTAGCTGCAGCCCAGTGCTCGCCTAAGTGCTTAAAAATCCTACCGAGTGGAGAGCAAACCTCTCACTCGGAGGCTTAGCTACAGCCCAGTGCTCGCCTAAGTACAAGACTCAACCCAATCCGCGAGTCGACTGCTAACTTCCCCTTCGGAGCTGCGCCGCAAATACAAGGTTATTCCGAGTGAAGATCAAGATCCACTCGACGAATCAAACCATGAAGATATTCAACGAGAAATCAAGATCAGATAAAGCCTAAAAGGTCCCACACCTCAGATCAAAGTACTCAAGCCCTCGGCTCGGCGGAGTTTAACGGTTACAAATCCACTCGGCATTCCGAGGCAAATTTAAAGTGAAGCATAGAAGTTTTTCATTCCTCAGGAGGAGGACTGGAAGGGGCGACGAACTCGTCCAAGTCGATCCCATCTGCAATACGGGTGGCAGCAGCAATAAAAGTCTCCATGAAGTCCTGAAAGTTGTGCTTCCTGGTATTGGCAACTTGGATGGCGGCCAGCTTTTCTTCTCGCGCCTCCTTGCAATGGATGCGGACCAGAGACAGAGCGACATCAGCACCACATCTAGCAGAAGATTTCTTCCATTCCGCCACTCGACCCGGGACTTCATTCAGTCGGACCATCAGGGACTCGAGGTCGTTCTGAAGTGTCGTTCCGGGCCAGAGTGATGTGTCGATCCGCGACATCGCAACCTTCAGCCGAGCAAGATAATCAACAACGCTGGTAACACGAGACTCCAGTCGGAGCACGTTCATAGCAGCCTCGTCCTTCACGAGAGAATTGGCGGGATCCAAGCCTGGCTCCACTCGACTGGTTTCCTCTTCGAAGCTCTGGCAGAATTCTGCAAACACGATTCAAGAATAAGACAGTGGCCGTACGCGGGCTCGGCAACTACAAGACAGCCGGGTTGGAATAATTACCTTCGAGCATGACGAACAGCTTCTTGGCGAGTCCTCCGAGATAAGCCTCCAGATCTTTTGCCTTCCCCGCCAGCTCGCCCGCCTTGTCGTGCAGAGCCATCTTCTCCTTCTTCAGTCGACTGGCATCTCGATTAGCTGTCTCGAGAGCAGTTTTCAGTCTGGAGTTCTCCTGTTCAAGAGTTCCGACCGAAGCCAGCTTCTCTTCTGCGAGCTTCGTTTTGCTCGAGGCCTCCTTCTGTGCCTCTGCAAGGTCTTGATCCTTCTTCTTCAGAGCTTCCTCCAGTTTATCTGCGGCGCGTCGAGTGGAACCAACATCAAGAATGGACAAGAAAGAAAAGCCACCCGTTAAGAATGGAGAACCTCACCAGCCATACCTTTTGCTTCTTCTTGCGCCTTCTTCAAATTCTCCTGAGCAAGCTTCAAGTTAAGGTTGAGCTGGATCTGCTGATTCTCCAACTCAGTATAGCGAGCTACAAGTTCGCAAGATTTCTGTAAAAAGAAAAATCAGTCGACAGACGTCCAAGATAAGTTGCTTCCGAGTAACTAAGAGACAATGATGATGTTTCTAAGACCACAGCCGAATCAAAAACATTCGACAGTAGTCTCGGGGACTACACCCAGTGGGTGCACTCAGCGTGCCCCCACTGGTTCGACCAAAAAAAAAGAGAAAGAGAGAAAAAGTCGACTGCCCGCAGTCGACCGGATACAGTTCCACTCGACCTGGCCCGACCAAACCGAGTGAAGAAATACAGCTACAGCAACACAATGTAAAGACTACAGTCGACTGCCAGCAGTCCACCGTAGTCTCGGGGACTACACCCAGTGGGTGCACTTAGCGTGCCCCCACTCGTCCAAGGATTGGCAGACACACCCAGTGGGTGTACAGATACAGATACAAAAGATCTTCGGAAAAGAGACTCTTCAAACAGCATATCATAACAGACCAAGTGTTGAGTCGACTGACCTGGACGTTGCTCTGAAGAGCCGAACTCGCGTCATAGGCTGCTTGGCTGGCCTCCCGAGCCATCTTCACTTGCTCCATCATGATCCCCGCCTGGCGTATAGCCTCCTTTGCAGCAGCCGCTTGGTCCTCAGGGACGGGGTATGCGGCAAAAAGCGAAGACGGATCCGCAGTCGACGACGAGGGCCGCGCACTCGCTAGAGGAACGGCGAAGGTCACAGAAGCCCGAGTGGTGTCACCACCATCCCGAGCCACGGCCTCAGACGCCGGAGCGGATTGGGGGGTCTTGTCAGCCGACGCCCTCTTGTGCCTCCTCACTCTCAACGGACCGTTGTCGTCGTCATCCGGGAGGTCGATAACATGAGGAGGGGCTACAAAGGAAAAGTTCAATCGACCAGAGTTGCAATAAATGATCAGTCGACTCAAAGCAGAACGTCAATAACCGTACCAGGGTTGGAGGTAATAGCATCCTCCATCTCTTGGTCATCGTCCTTGGCGGAGACCTCAGAAGTAGCAGCGCTGTAAATCTCGAAAGTCAGTCAGTTGGCTCAATGAATCGACCAAGGATCTGTCCATGGTCGACGAAGGAAAGCAAGTTTTATTATTACCCGGAAATGGTAGGGACAGCTATCTTCATCTTGGGCAGAGCCTTGGGCGGCTTGGACAGCGTCGTGCGTGGGTGCTTGGGAACCTTCCCAGTCGGCGTAGGAGAAGAGGTCCGAGGGCGTTTCGACGACTGCCCAACAGAAGCAGTCGCCTTGCCACGTTCCCGCGCTGGGTCGTGTGTCTGCTTGGACCGCCCCTCTGGGCGAGGGGGTTCGACCTCCTCCTCCTCCTCTTCGCTGGAGTCGACGTTGTCGTCTCCCTCTCCTTCACCGTCGGACTCCCACTCGCCTTGGTCGTCCCCACTCTCACCTCCGCTCGCCTCCCCTTCCTCAGTTGGCTCCTGAGCCCCGTTGGGCGTCGAGTACATCTCGGTGGTCGCCTGGAAAGCAATAGACAAGACGAAAGTCAATCGACCAACTCAAAGAAGACCAATGCAGAAAACAAGATTTCAGTCGGGAGCATAAAGACATACCTGGTCCACTTCATACGAGTTGTCGAGTGGAGTTACCCTCCTGGCTCCTCGGGGGTTGTCTTTGTTCCCCGTGATGCTCGACAGCCACCCCTCCAGCATCTCGTCGGTGACCTCCTCCGGGTGGATCCGAGTGGTGTCATCGAGACCCGAGTACAACCACATCGGGTGGTCACGGGCCTGGAGCGGTTGGATGCGCCTCTGGAGGAAGACCTCCAGCAGGTCCATCCCAGTCACACCCTCACGGACAAGCTCGACCACTCGACCGGCCAACACTTTGACTTGGGCCCTTTCCTCCGGCGTCACTTTCAGAGAAGCGGGTTTTTCAGCTCGGTCGAGGGAGAAAGGAGGAAGACCAGTCGACTGTCCTGGGGTCGCCTGGTCCTGACAGTAGAACCAGGTCGCCTGCCAACCACGGACCGACTCCGGGAAAGTAATGGATGGAAAACAGCTCTTCCCCCTCGTCTGGATCGCCAAGCCCCCGCACAACTGGATCACCTGCGTCCTCTCGTCACTCGACTTGGCCTTCTTGACCGATTGAGAACGGCAGGTAAAGATGTGCTTGAAAAGTCCCCAATGGGGGCGGCAACCCAAGAAAGCCTCACACATGGAAATGAAAGCGCAAGGTATACAATGGAGTTGGGAGTAAAGTGGTGGAGCTGCGCTCCGAAGAAGTTCAAGAAGCTCCGGAAAAAAGGATGGGGCGGCAGAGAAAACCCTCGGTCGATGTGGGTGTCTAGGAGCACACACTCACCATCGCGGGGTTGAGGTTCAATCTCTCCCCCCGGAAGACGCGCGGCTTGGTGGGGAATGACTCCCCCCTCGACCATGTCGTCGAGATCCTCTTGCTGGAGCACCGACGGCATCCAGTCGCCCTGGATCCAACCTTTGGGCAGAGCGGTCCTAGAGGAAGATCCGCCCCGAGCAGACCTCTTCCCTTTCCCCGCCGCCGCCGCCTTCTTCGCGCGCTCCAGAGCGGAGGTCTTGCCCTTCGTCATCATCGCCGACGAAGTCTCGCACGGGCCTACTGCGCTGGGGCGAGAACGGAGGAGGCGGAAGGACTTGCGAAGGGAGAGAGGAAGAAGAAAGGAGGAGAAGAGAGCGCACTGCTTGGAAACCCCGAGCCGGCGATTTATAAGGGGCCGCTTCCGAGTGGCTGACTGGTAGGCCCAGGCTATCCAGTCAAATCCCGCAGCAGACGCGCGCGCAGTACGTGGCGAAAAAGGCGACGCGGGGATCGAGGAGCTTCCGCTTTATCGCTTCCGATTACTACGGCCGCTCCCGTCCCGCGCGCTTCCCAAAATCCGAATCCTGCGACATCCGCGGGCCACAGAACAACTTGTCAAAACAGGAAGACCCCGATCGCGCCGGCGCTCAGTATGTCACAAGTAAAGAAATTCACTCGACGAAAGGCCTGGAATGGATCAAGGCGACTGAAAAAGGTTGGCAACGTCATCCGTGACGATTGACCCAAAATGAGGCGCTCACGTAGCCCAAAGAACCAGTCGGAAAGATCTCCAACTCTTTCCCCACTCTAACCTCGATCCATTTGGGGGCTAATGATGAAGACATGTACCTAGGGTAGGGGCACGGACCTGTCCAAGGAGCCCTACCCTAGGACATCCCTAGGAGAAGTCACCTTTCAATCGACTTGAAGGTATCCCACTCGACGGACTCAAGACACTCGACCAGAAAGCTATCACTCGACCCTGAAGCCAACCACTCGACCGCCAGGAGACCTATAGTCACTCCGCAGGCAAACGGTCAGCTGTTAAGTAGTCTTTATGGTCATTATAGCACTTTATTAGGGGCGTTACCAGTAACGCCCAACCTTGAATGTACCTTAAACCCTGCATTACTGAGGGCAGGAGGGGGCCGGCGAACTCTATATAAGCCACCCCCCTCCTCAGTATGAAGGGTTTGCACCCCTGTTATTTACACGCCAGTAATCCAATCGACCGCCTCCGGGCACCGAGACGTAGGGCTGTTACTTCCTCCATGAAGGGCCTGAACTCGTACATCTTGGTGTGTTTACAACTTCCCAATAGCTGAGATCTAGCCTCTCCATACATACCCCCCTACATCACTGTCAGAGTTAGAACCACGACAGTAATCACGGTCGAGCCGATGATCGGGCTGCTCGTGGTTACGACACAAGTACTGCCCTTGGCGATGCCCTCGTCCTTCACGCCGTGGAGGCGATCTTGGGCTGTGAGCCGACTGAACGGTGTCAGCTACTACAGATCTGCTATGAATTCTGTTACGCGACTGAGACACTGCAGTGTTCTGCTCTCCTGCTGCTCGGAGCAGCGCTCTGATCTACATCAAACCTCTACCAGCTTCCGACTGGGACGGCTGAATGGATTCTGCTATGCGGGCTGCGACCGTAAGGTTTTGAATCGAAGTGCGGTATACTTGCGGTTCTGGCAGGAACAATTGCCAGTGCCGTCGATTGGATTCGGGGATCTGCCGTCAAGCACGGTCATCAAGTGCACGCTGAAGGTTCTCCAGTCGAGTGCGCTCAGCCAAAGTGGCCAATCGTGCTGCCTCCAAGGCCCGAGCCTCAGAAGTCTCTCCGACAACGGGTGTGTGGAGGGTCTCCATATTGCGGCGGTGAAGTTCTCCCCTTTGCTGAGAAGAGAGAGTTTCGGGGTGACACTCTTCATGAATGCGCGATGGATCGCCGCCGCCGTCATCGCCGCTGTTGCGACGCATGCCAGGCGAGCTACGTGGCGTGTCGACCATCAGGACCTCCGCAGTGGGGTCATTGCTGCCGCACTCGAATAGGGTCTCGACGGAGCCAGTCGAACATGCCATAGAGAGATTCGTCGGGCTTGATTGTCGTGACTTGAGGGGTGGCAGACTGACGTGCCACCGCATGCTTCACCCACCGCTGGAGCCGTGACCGACCGGATCACTTGCGATGGTGAATAGTAGGGAGGGAAGATATCGCGGGAGTCGACCGATACAGAGTCGACGGCTGCCGCATAAGGACGCCGTGAACGCATGCGTGAAAGTGCGTCGCCCCGCGGATGGGGAGCGCCTCGACATCGAGAGGAGCTTCCTGAAGCCAAGCGGAGTCGTCGGCGATGAAGACGAGCGCGCCGAGACAGATCTCGCGGCCCTCAGCCAAACCTCCGCCAGAAACCATGATTAAAAGACTCGGTGAAATCGCAACCTCACCGGAAAGTCGCTAAGACACCTGCCCCAAGGTGGGCGCCAACTGTTGTGGTTCTAAGTCTGGCAGTAGAATAGGGGGGTAGGAATGTAGAGGCAAGATCCTAGCTACAATGAGATTGTGCACGCAAGATGTACGAGTTCAGGCCCTTCGCGGAGGAAGTAACAGCCCTATGTCTCGGTGCCTGGAGGCTCGGTCGATTGGATTATGCGTGAAGTTACAAGGGGTGCGAACCCTTGTCCCAGTGGAGGGGGTGGCTTATATAGAGTATGTCGGGACCCCAGCCAGCCCACGTTACAAAGAGTTTAATGTACATAAAGGAGGGACGTTACTGGTAACGTTAGCAATAAAGTCATATAACTGATCATTACTACTATAGAGTGAATGCCTGACCGTTGCTATCCGGGGTGACTTTAGGCCTTCTGTACTCCGAGTGATTTCTTGTACGGTCGAGTGATGATACACTGGTCGAATGGAATTGGGATATCCGAGTGGAGATGTTGGCCGAGTGGGCATGCACTCAGGTGATTCCAGTCGATTGAACTTGCTGTCCTTTGATTTCCTATGAAGGTAGGGCAGTGTCCTTAGGAGGGGTGCTTAGACCAGGTCTATTGCCCTACCCTAGGTACATGGCATCGTCGTCGTTCCAAGTAAATTTTTATGTGCCAAACTCTAAACCTTCAAATGAAACTTTGTTTTGCATGCTCGAATAGCTCATGTATCAAGTAGAGTTGTCTATATCTTCCATGCTAGGCGGGTTATTCTCAAGAGGAGTGGACTCCGCTCCTCACTCACGAGAAAATGGCCGGTAACCGGTATGCCCAGTCCCATGCTCAAATCAAATCAAAATAATTGCAAACAAAACTCCTCCAGGATTGTTGTTAGTTGGAGGCACCCGTTGTTTCGGGCAAGCCATGGATTGATGCTTGTTGGTGGTGGGGGAGTACAACTTTACCATTCTGCTTGGGAACCGCCTATAATGTGTGTAGAATGGTAGATATCGAGATCTCTCGGTTGTTATGTTGACAATGAGAGTATGACACTCAAAATATTATTCATCTCTATTTCAAAATCGAGCTCTGGCACCTCTACAAATCCCTGCTTCCCTCTGCGAAGGGACTATCTATTTACTTTTATGTTGAGTCATCATCTTCTTATTAGAAAGCACTAGTTGGAGAGCACCATTGTCATTTGCATGCATTACTATTAGTTTACATTGAGTATGACTGTAATTGGACCTCTTTTATCATGAATTACAATTTCCAGTTAGCCCTTGATCTTCACAGGTGCTCTGCATTTATGTTTTGCGGTCTCAGAAAGGGCTAGCGAGATACCATCATGTTATATCATATTATGATTGTTTTGAGAAAGTGTTGTCATCCCAGATTTATTATTATTGCTCGCTAGTTGATTATGCCATTGATATGAGTAAACATGATACCTAAATGTTATTGTGAATATGGTTAGTTCATAATATTTGCTGAAAACTTGAATGCTGGCTTTACATATTTACAACAACAAGAGCAAACAGAGTTGTAAAAGTTTTTCTTTATCACTTTTAGTTTGTCAACTGAATTGCTTGAGGACAAGCAAAGGTTTAAGCTTGGGGGAGTTGATACGTCTCCAACGTATCTACTTTTCCAAACACTTTTGCCCTTATTTTGGACTCTAACTTGCATGATTTGAATGGAACTAACCCGGACTGACGATGTTTTAGCAGAATTGCCATGTTGTTATTTTTGTGCCGAAATAAAAGTTCTCGGAATGACATGAAAATCAAAGGAGAATATTTTTGGAATATATAAAAAATACTGGCGAAAGAATCAAGGTCAGGGGGCCCACACCCTGTCCACGAGGGTGGGGGGCGTGCCTAACCCCCTGGGCGTGCCCCTGCCTCGTGGGCCCCCTGGTGCTCCACCGACCTCAACTCCAACTCTTTATATTCACGTTCGGGGAGAAAAAAAATCAGAGAAAAGGATTCATCGCATTTTACGATACGAAGCCGCCGCCAAACCCTAATCTCTCTCGGGAGGGCTGATCTGGAGTCCGTTCGGGGCTCCAGAGAGGGGAATCCGTCGCCATCGTCATCATCAACCTTCCTCCATCTCCAATTTCATGATGCTCACCGCCGTGCGTGAGTAATTCCATCGTAGGTTTGCTGGACGGTGATGGTTTGGATAAGATTTATCATCTATTCGAGTTAGTTTTGTTAGGGTTTGGTCCCTAGTATCCATTATGTTCTGAGATTGATGTTGCTATGACTTTGCTATGCTTAATTCTTGCCACTAGGGCCCGAGTGCCATGATTTCAGGTCTGAACCTATTATTTTTCCATGAATATATGTGAGTTCTTGATCCTATCTTGCAAGTCTATAGTCACCTATTATGTGTTATGATCCATTAACCCCGAAGTGACAATAATCGGGATACTTACCGGTGATGACCGTAGTTTGAGGATTTCATGTATTCACTAAGTGTTAATGCTTTGGTCCGATACTCTATTAAAAGGAGGCCTTAATATCCCTTAGTTTCCAATAGGACCCCGCTGCCACGGGAGGGTAGGACAAAAGATGTCATGCAGGTTCTTTTCCATAAGCACGTATGACTATATTTGGAATACATGCCTACATTACATTGATGAACTGGAGCTAGTTCTGTGTCACCCTATGTTATAACTGTTGCATGAGGAATCACATCCGACATAATTATCCATCACTGATCCATTGCCTACGAGCTTTTCACATATTTTTCTTTCCTTAGTTACTTTTCCGTTGCCACTATTACAATCACTACAAAACCAATATTGTTACTTTTTCTACCGTTACCTCTACTATGATATTGATTTGCTATTAAATACTTTGCTGCAGATATTAAGTATTTCAGGTGCGGTTGAATTGACAACTCAATTGTTAATACTTGAGAATGTTCTTTGGTTCCCCTTGTGTCGAACCAATAAATTTGGGTTGAATACTCTACCCTCGAAAACTGTTGCGATCTCCTATACTTGTGGGTTATCAATAAGGATTATGAATTTGTTGTCGACCAAGAGTTAATTACTTTGGTTGAATCTGATCCTTTCCATGGTTATGAAACTAAAACTGTTGTGGCACATCTTACTAAGTTGAATAATATAGCCACCCTTTTTACTCATGATGAGAAAACCCTCTACTACTTTATTCTCAAATTATTTCCTTTCTCATTAAAGGGTGATGCTAAAGCTTGGTACAATACTCTTGCTCCTGGTTGTGTACGTAGTCCCCAGGATATGATTTATTACTTCTCTGAAAAATATTTTCCTGCTCATATGAAACAAGCTGCCTTACAGGAAATATTTAACTTTATGCAAACTAAAGAAGAGAGTCTCCCACAAGCTTGGGGGAGGCTTTGCCAATTACTTAATGCTTTTCCTGATCATCCTCTTAAGAAAAATGAAATACTTGATATCTTCTATAATGGACTAACTGATGCTTCTAGGGACTTCCTAGATAGTTGTGTTGGTTGTGTTGTCAGGGAACGAACTATTGGACAAGCTGAAGAATTATTGAATAACATATTGAAAAATTATGATGATTGGACTATTCCTGAACTACCGCCTAAACCCACTCCAAAGAAGAGGGGTATATTATATCTCAGTCCTGAAGATATGCAAGAGGCAAATAAATCTATTAAGGAAAAGGTATTAAAGCTGAGGATGTTAAAAATTTACCTCCTATTGAAGAAATACATGGGATTAACACACCACCACTGCCTAAGGTGGTAGCGGTAAATTCTCTTATGAAGTTTAATGATAATGACAATCCTCACAATATGCATCCTAGTCAATGCCTTTATGAGTTTGAAAACTATATTAGAAAACAAGATCACTTCAATGCAAATGTTATGAAACAATTGGAATATAATTCTGATATGATTGCTCGCTTGAGTGACTTGTTATTTAGAATCTCAAATGATGTTAGAGGTGTTGGAAAACATGCTTCTATGATTCAAACTCAGTTAGAACAAGTTGCTAAATCTCAAAGAGAATTGCTTGATTTGATGAATCACAATATGCACGACTTTGCTGTTAGAGTTGCAACTAGAGGAGGTAAAATGACTCAGGAACCACTTTATCCTGAGGGACACCCTAAAAGAATTGAACAAGATTCACAAGGATCTAACACTAGTGCACCTAGTTCTTCTAGAAAGAAAAAGAAAAAGAAGAATGATAGGACTTCACATGCTCCTAGTGAACTTGAAATAGAGAAACCTCCTGATAACGATAATGAAATTTCTATCTCTGATGCTGAAACTCAGTCTGGCAATAAACACTCACCTAATGATAATGAAAAAGTTAATGATGAGGGTCATGAAGACTCTCAACCAACCAATGATAAAGAACCAGATAATGATGTTGAGACATAACCACCTATTGATCTTGATAACCCACAAGCTAAAGATAAAAGATATGACAAAAGAGACTTTATGGCTAGAAAACACGGTAAAGAAAGAGAACCGTGGGTTCAAAAACCTATGCCTTTTCCACCTAAGTCAACTAAAAAGAATGATGATGAAGAATTTGAATGCTTTTCTGAAATGCCGAGGCCAGTCTTTTTGCGTACTCGCTTGACTGATATCTTGAAAATGCCTCCTTATGCAAAATATATGAAAGACATCATCACAATTAAGAGAAAAATACTGGAAGCTGAAATATCCACTATGCTTGCTAATTATACTTTTAAGGATGGAGTACCTAAAAAACTTGGAGATCCGGGAATACCAACTATACCTTGCTCGATCAAAAAGAATTATGTGAAAACTGCTTTGTGTGATTTAGGAGCTCGTGTTAGTGTTATGCCTTTATCTTTATATAAAAGACTTGCACTTGAATAAACTCACACCTATTGAAATATCTTTGCAAATGGCTAATAAATCAACTGCCATACCTATCGGTATCTGTGAGGATGTGCCCGTTGTTATTGCTAATGTTACTATTTTGACTGACTTTGTTATATTTGAGATGCCCGAGGACGACAACATGTCGATTATCCTTGGTAGACCCTTCTTGAACACTGCAGGGTCTATTATTGATTGCAATAAAAGCAAGGTCACTTTTCATATTAATGGTAATGAGCATACGTTGCACTTTCCGAAGAAACAATTCCAAGTGAATGGTATTAATGTTATTGAAAAATCTCCAACAATCACTATTGGAAGTTTTAAAATACTTCTACCTACTACCAAAAAGAAATATGAAATGCTTATTGTTGGGGAAATGTATATCCCCATTGAGGTAACTTAGTGATTTACGAAAGTTCTTCGGTTTCATGCTAATCGAAAGTGGTTGTTAATAAGACTTGATCAACCTTATTAATGGATCATTTTTGAACGTTATGAAGTTGATGAATTTAGTAAGCATTACTTTCTATCCCTACTTTTTATTATCTGTTTTATTAGTTAAATAAAATAAAATGACATGTTTTGTCTGTTTTCTGAATTTCCCATGGAATAAAAAATGACCCCAAATAGAAGTTCCCAGAATGCACTGAAAATTTAATATGATTTTTTTTGAATATTTGAGAATTTTTGGTGCAATAAACATCAGAGGGAGGTGCACTAGGTGGGCACAACCCACCTGGGCGCACCAGCACCCCCAGGCGCGCCCTGGTGGGTTGTGGTCCCCACGTGGGCCCCTCACTTACCTCTTCATACCACATCATCACTTACCTCCGGAAAAAAATCCCCATTGCTCTCTCTCCCGTGTTCTTGAGCTCAAACCCGCGGATTTCGATCTCTTTGCTCGAAGCTCCGTTTCCGAAACTGTTTCGTAGGATTGTTGCTTGGTATGCGACTCCACCATTTGTCTAATTAGTTTTTGTTTAGTGGCTTATACTTTGAATAATTAGCTAGTCTTGGTGTTGCTGTAGATGTGCTTGCATGTTGAATTCTTAGTGTTCTAAGTAGTTTGAATGCTTTCTATGGCTTCTATGTATCCCTATGAGTAGTTGTTATTAATCTTACAAAGTTTTGTTGACAAATTTTTGTCACTCCAAAATATTTTATTTTCAGAAAATTGTACGCGGACATGAATATCTTCAGGAACTTTCGCTCTAAGAAGAACTCCAAGGGTGTTATTGGGGAGTCTTCCGACAATGATCTCCACCCTCGGAGGTTGGCGGAAGTACGACCGTGCGAATGGCCGCATACCCCGTTCCTGCAAGAGGATGGAATTCTTGAGGAGTTCATGCAATATATTGTTAATGCCGGCCTAACCGACTTCATCGCAGATTACTGTGACCAGCATAACATCCTCACAAACATCTTTGTTCAGAGCTTTACTTTCTTGCCTAGAAATAATCCTCCTGAAGTGAGCTTTGATTTATATGCTGAAAACCATCAAATACCACTTAGTGAGTTTTGTGACATATGCATGATCCCGTCTGATGCGAGCTTGGCTGAGCCCAGGCCGGCCTAGTTTGAGACCTTTTATCGCACTCTGACAGTGGGTGATGAGAGAGGAGTGTCAGCCATCACTGCCGCTGGCTTACATTTTCCCGATGTTCGTTACTTTGCACTTTTTATTGCCAAATGCTTGCTTGCTAGGGAGAAGGTGGGTGCACTTAGTTCACAAGACCTTGATGTTTTACATCGTGCACTGGAGGGCGACAACACACATAGGTTGGGAGCTATTGTGGCTCGTCGCCTCCATCTTAATAAAACTCAGAGAAAAATACATGGTGGGATTTTTTCCACTCGTTTGGCAGCTCATTTCGAGGTAGCAATACGCCCTCATGATTTCCCTCAGACCAAAGTTTACCTAGACCGTGCAGCCATGGATCACCACCATTTTACTGATATCGAATCTCCTCACATCCATACTTCGTATAACCTGGTTTTTAGTGTGAGACTCGTGATGTTATTCCATTGCATGCTCCTGCTTTGCTTGATCCAGTTGCTAGGGGTGGATATAGGATTATGCCTGCAGACATCATCGCCTATCGGAACGCTCAGGCTGCTGAGGAGGCAGCACAGGAGGAGCCTCCACAGTGGGATCAGTGGATGCCCGCTCCTCAGCAGTGGGATGAGTGGATGCCCGCTCCTCGGGATCCATACTACCCTCCAGGCCACTGATCGACTACCAACTTAGGCCAAAAGCCTAAGCTTGGGGAAGTACGTGTCTTTCACCGACTTTACATTCATGTTCACTTATTCCATTGGTCGGTGTTCACACTTTTTCATTGTATCATCCATGCTTAGATGTATTTTCTTGCTTTCTTCTTGTATGTTTGAAAAACTTTAGAAAAATCAAAAAATTTAGTTGTAGTTAATTTACTTTCTATGCATGCTTAGTAGTAGTACTAAAAAGAAAATCCAAAAAGATTTCCTTGTTCTTCTTTTGCTTGTTGGGAGCTTTCTCGTGTAAATAGTTTTTCTCGTTTGTGCTTTTCTCTTTTATTTGCGTGCTAAAGAAAAACAAAAACTCCAAAAATATTTCAGTGTTTTTCTCTAAATTTCTTTTCTTTTTATTCGAGTTGTACCGAGGAGAAGACCACGATGAAAATGTTGAGTGGCTCTCATATGAATAATTGTTGAACTAATAAATAGCCCATTTTACCTTGTCTTCTCCTGTTGAATAAAATGTTTGCAGATTCCAGTTTAGTCCATGGCACTCTTGCACTATTATTACTTTCATATCATTCGTTCGTGCAAGAAGGCAATAATGACGACATTCGATGAACTGGCCGTGGCAAAGAGAAACTGGTATGAACTCGACTTGTTTTGTCTGTGTAATTATGTTTAACCTAGTACCCATGATTCAGCCCATTATGATTAAACATGTTTGCAATGACAATTAGAGATTATAGTTTCTCATGCCATGCATAAGTAGCTGGGAGTTAATAATGATTTATCTTGGATATCAACATAGCGTTAAGATGATTGTGATGTAGTATGATGATATGGTATCCTCCTCCGAATGTTCAAGTGGCTTGACTTGGTACATGTTCATGCATGTAGTTGAATCAAAACCAACATAACCTCTATAATGTTTATGTTCATGGTGTTCATATCCTACTCATGCTAGTGTCCAATGTTACTTAAGCATAATGCATGGTTATGATCGTTGTTGCTCTCTAGCTGCCGCTTCTCAATCTAAATTGCTAGCCTTCGCTTGTACTAAGTGCGGACTCTGTTTGTACATCAAAAACCATGAACTCAAAGTTATTCCAGATGAGTCCAACATACCTACCTACATACGGTATTACCCTGTCGTCCTAAGTAAATTTGCATGTGCCACCTCTAAAAACTTCTAAAAAATTATTCGTTTTGTGTGTCAGGATCATTCATGGAACAACACGAGGTGGTCGATATCTTCCATGCTAAGCGGGTTATTCTCAGGTCGAGTGTTTATTCACTCACCATCGCACGAGAAAATGGGTGGTAATAGGGATTCCCAGTCCCGAACTAAAAAATGCTAATAATTAAACAAAACTCCCCTGGGACTATTGTTGGTTTGGACGACACCCATTGTTTCGGACAAGCCGTGGAGTGTGATTGTTGGTGGAGGTGGAGTAAACCTTTACTTTTATCGCTGGGGAACCGCCACTAGCGTGCTTAGCATGAAAGATGTTCATAACTGATGGTCATGAAGTAAATGAGAAGGGTGCATGTCTCAAAATTTCATTTATCTCTGTTTTAAAAATTGAGCTCTGGCACCTCTGCAAATCTGCTTCCCTCTGCGAAGGGACTATCCATTTACCTTTATGTTGTGTCATCACCTCTTATACAAGCGCCACAAACTGAGTAGAGCACATCGGTCATGATTTATGCATTGTGTGTAGCTAATGTTGGGTGCAGCATGACTGGATCTTTTCTACCATGAATTACAATGTTTAGTCGCTGCTTAAACTTTAGAGGTGCTCTGCATTTATGTTTTGCGGTCTCAGAAAGGGCTAGCGAGATACCATTATTGTCATATTATATCATGGTTGTTTTGACAACGTGTTGCCGTTTGAGATATCTTATTATTGCTGCTAGCTAATTATGTCATTGATATGAGTCATTATAATATTTAAAAGTTATTGTCGACATGGTTAGTTATAATGTTGGCTGAAAACCTGGGTGTTGTTTAAGATTATTTATGCAAACAAGAGCAAAAGAGTTCGTAAAAGTTTTTCTTTCTCACTTTCAGTTTATCAACCGAATTGCTTGAGGACAAGCAAAGGTTTAAGCTTGGGGGAGTTGATACGTCTCCAATGTATCTACTTTTTCTCATGCTTTTCCTCTTGTTTTGGACTCTAATTTGCATGATTTGATGAAACTAACCCCGGACTGACGCTGTTTTTAGCAGAACTACCATGGTGTTGTTTTTGTGCAGAAATAAAAGTTTTTGGAATGGAACGAAACTTTTTGTGGATTTTTTATATGTTATATGAGAATTTCTGGAGCCAAGACCTACCAGAGAGGGCCCCCTGGGTGGGCACAACCCACCAGGGCGCGCCCCCCTCTCCCGAGGCACCCAGGTGGGTTGTACCCACCTGGTGGCCCCGCGGACCTCAACCCTGACACTATAAATTCCTATTTTTGGAGAAAAAAATAAGGGAGAAAGAATTATCGTGATCCACGAGACAGAGCCGCCGCCAAGCCCTGTTCTTCCTCGGGAGGGCAGATCTGGTGTCCGTTTGGGGCTCCGGAGAGGGGGATCTTCGTTTTTCCTCATCACCAACCCTTCTCCATCACCAATTCCATGATGCTCCCCACCGGGAGTGAGTAATTCCTTCGTAGGCTCGCTGGTCGGTGAGGAGTTGATTCAGATTCATCATGTAATCGAGTTAGTTTTGTTAGGCCTGATCCCTAGTATCCACTATATTCTTAGATTGATGTTGCTATGACTTTGCTATGCTTAATGCTTGTTACTTTGGGCCCGGGTGCCATGATTTCAGATCTGAACCGTTTATGAATTCATCATTATATCCATGTTCTAGATCCGACCTTGCAAGTTATAGTCACCTACTACGTGTTATGATCCGGCAACCCCGGTGTGACAATAACCGACCCACTCCCAGTGATGACCGTAGTTTGAGGAGTTCATGTATTCACTATGTGTTAATGCTTTGTTCCGGTTCTCTATTAAAAGGAGGCCTTAATATCCCTTAGTTTCCAATATGGACCCCGCTGCCACGGGAGGTGTCGGGGATATACCCCGCGGTATGACCCGACCGGACTTGGAGATTTACTTGAGACCTGGTTGACACTTGGCGATTCACAGGCGACCCGCCCTGACCAGACGGTTTACATGAAACCTGCCTGAACATTATGACTCACTGGTAAGCCGGTGGGCGGGACAGATGGATGACTAGGCCCTAGGCCCGGAAGGCCGGTTTATGTTAATGGTGGGCCGGTTTAAGAGGAAAGGCGTGAAGAATATTTTACCTTACAAGGAGTTAAGACCCGGACTTGTATCCGGTTTGTATTAGAAGGTAGACTAGTCCTAATCCTAATAGGACTCCACATGTAACCCGCCCCTTCAACATATATAAGGAGGGGTAGGGCTCCCCAAAGAGGGACAGGCAAACAAGAAACAATCTCTAGGGCTAGACACAAAGGGGGAGTCGGCTTATGCGGCGACTCTCTCATGAGCATAATGAGATCTAGCTACAAACAGCATGTAGGGCTATTACCGGATGATGTTTCCCGAGGCTCAAAGTTGTGTAAATCCTCCTCTTGTGCGTTGATCCGCCCTTCGTCTCTCATCCCGATCAACCCCTCTCAAGCTCCCACATAGATGCGTTGGCCTCACGACTAAGTCCTGATACTAGGACATCTGCCGTGACAATTCCACGACAGTTGGCGCCCACCGTGAGGCCTGCGTACGGCGGTGTTGAGTTCTTGAAGGGATCTCTCACAAGGATCGTGAAGTTTGCAATTTTCCGGCTGAGCAAGAACCGGCATGGAGGAATTCACATTAACTACAAGTTCATCGTTCAAGATTGCAAAAGTGTTTAGCGGCAACATATACGAAATTGAGATTGAAAAAAATAGGGTTGCACCAGGAGCGCGACCGAGTTAAAGTGATCTGCAAAAATCGCAGAAGCCAAAATCATAGCAGCCCATGCCTGTTTTTGGTCCGCCGAGATCGACGGGATTTGAGTGTGCGGTCGTCCGTATCCAGATTATCCTGATACAGACTAGAAGGTTACAGCAGTACCAAGGCGAATACTACAACACCGTGCAGTCTATCTTTGTCACGGAGTATAGACAAAATCAATAGGCATCGGTGGCTGAAATAGTCAAAAGGAAAAAATTCTAGTGATACGGTCTAGTACTATCTACTCCTTCCTTTCCGGTTTATAGGACTCAATTCAAAAACCTCACCAACCAAGGTAGATGGTGAGTGATGGAATATTTTTTGTAGTTTGCAAAGCACCTAATTAATGCTCTTATTTTTCTTAAAAATTATGTTTATAAATGCATTAATTACAATACATGCATGCATAAAATACATGCATTGATCAATTTTTTCTTAATTCTTGCATGTAATGATTTAATGCATTTTGGAATCTGAACATGTGATAGGAAACAACCAAATTGAGCCTTATAAAATGGAAAAACTAAAATTTTGAGATAAGCTCTATAAACCAAAAAGGAGGAAGTAACTCGGTGTCCACATCAAGGCATTAAAGTCAAAAGTACTACTGAAGAAAAAAAAAAGAGAGCAAGTACTAAGTTGCTCAAGCCAGGAAAATATCTCCTTTACATGGACGTTTCCATCAATCACGTGGAGTCAATGATGGAAGGGTATGAGGTCACGGACTCCGGGCGACTATGGCTCGTCTCGCCTCCGCCTCGAGCGAAGCTGCTCCGTTGGTCTTCACCTGCAGCTGCTCTCCTCTGCTGCGGCCGACTTCGCGCTAGGCCGGCTTGCCTCCACCGCATCGCGTGCGCTCCAGCGGTTCCCAAGCCGTCACCGTCCTCCACACCGTGGCCCGCCTCTGGGCTCCTCCGCCGCCTCGAGCTGCCTTGCTCCTCCACCGCAACGGCTGCGACCTTGGCCGCCCCTCCAGCTTCGCCCGACCGCGTTGAGCCGCCCTCGCGCTCCCCATGAGCCGCCTTCGCTGCACGCCACCTCCGAGCTGCTGCTTTGAGCCGCTGCCTTCGCTGCACGCCGCCACCGAGCTGCTGCTTTGAGCCACCGCAATGGCCACACCAACCGTCGGATTGGATTCGTGTCTGAAACGCCCTCCTCACGGATCGCCGAGCCACACAAGCTAGAGCCGCCGCGCGCCACTGCCCAGCGTCCGCTGAAAGCCAGATCCGCCTCTATCGCTGCCTGGTTGGCTTCGCCCGCGCGCTCGAACCACGTTGCCGTTCCGGCCGTTTTGCCGCGCCCAGCCAGTTCAACACCCCTGTATGTGAGTCGCCATTGCTCACTTGCGTTATTGCTAAGCCGGCCCTACCGTCGTGGCGCAGGCTCATCGCCTTTATACGATGCCCGTGAGCCGGCCTGCATCCGCCCTGCCTTGCCTCACGGGCTCCGACCGACCCCGTGTGCCGTGCCACTCCATCCACGCTGGCTGTGACCCACGCTGCCGCGCCTTGGCTCGCCGCCTCGCCCAAACTGATTGTGCTGCACCGGTTCGCCGGTCCTTTGCACGTCCGCGCACCCCGCGTCACAGCGGCTGCAGCTCTGGGCGCTCCGCATCCCCCGCGAGCTCGCCTCCGCCGTGACCCGCCTGTTTCGCTCCGGGTGCCTGTTAAACATACCGCGGAGCCTGTAGTTGAAGACTTTGGAAGTAACAAGAACAGACTCATGGTGCAGGTTCCCAATTCGTTGAAGCAATTGTGCGGTATTGTACCTTACCTGTTGACTCTTGGTCATTCTTACCGGAGTGCTGATCATATTCTGAAGATTGAACAGCCTGCGGAGCGGTTGCCCCCAGGAATTCATGGAGGCCGTGCCAACTCTGATTTTTGCTACTGCTCGTTTCCCAAACCAGCCTGAACTGTGCGACTTAAGAGTCATGTAATGCAAAGTATTGCTGAAAGAATTCTCGCTTGGTTTTGACGTGAGGGCTTTGGAAATCAAGTTATGGGCTACACTGGAGCCTGAAGATGATTTTTCTAAAAAAGGATTCAATGAAAAGGAGTAAATCGACGGTGTCTTTGCCTATCAAGCAGAAGGAAAGCGATCGAGTGAATGATAACACTGAAAGGAAGAATTTTGGTAATCTCATGGCGGCGTGCTGACAAAAGCTGATGATAAACATTTGGAGAAATCAGTATCACCTCTGCAACCAGAAAGAGAGGAGGCTCAAAAGTGATTTCTGGAACTGAGGAAAAGACACATATATATCTTTTCCTATAATAATAAAGCACGAATTGATTTCGTGGGTTCACCGTCATAATACGCTTCTTGCCCCTAATTTTTTTTAATAATAAAGCACAGATTGACTCTGTGGGTTTTCCGTCACAGTACGCTTCTTGCCGTGATTTTACGCTTTCAGTTTGAATTTAAAACAAACATATTCGAGGTGGTACTAATTTTTATCCGTTCACCTCGCTCCCATAATTTTCGTCCGGTTTCATACGTAATGATTCGCGAGCACACCTGGTCCTCAACCCGCTGTTATATGGGCCGGCTGCCGTGGCAGCTCAGGAAATACATGCGACTTGAGAGACAAAATAAATACGCTGCCATAAAGAATCGAACTCCCAACCAACATCAAATTTTAAAGCTTATTCTCCACTACTATTAAACAATCAAACAAGAACTTTCTTACGTGCATCCCACAATTAGTCCTACAACACCGCACGAATCAATCAGCACCGTACGATTAGATCCATAAACTTTAATCTAACAGCCATCATTTATCTAACAGTGAGATGGTGTGGATTTAGCAATTTTCAATGACTGGCCATACTCCACCAGCAGAGGAGTATTCGTTGGCCTATAGATGCCGCAGCCCACAATCTGCTCCGAAATTCATGGCGCAAATTTCAAGAGGTTTAGTTTTTCCTTCCCACGCGTGATGGAGATTAACCGTTGATGCTGCATGCAAGGAAATCATTAAAAAGTTTGAGGCGTTAAGGGAGCTATGCATGCAGCCCTCCCGGGCAAAAATCTCGCAAATTAATTTCAGGGCCTGATGCCGCCTTCCACCTGGGCAGAGGCCGTTCCGGTCATCGGCAACCTCCTCGACGTCGTAGGCAAGCTGCCGCACCAATCCCTAGCGTGCCTCGCCGAATGGTGCGTCCGACTGATGATACTCCGTCTGGGCACGGCGGTCGTGATCATCGCCTCCTCCGTGGCCACGGCCCGGGAGGTCCTCCAGAGGCACAACGCCGTCCTGTCCTGCCGCAACCCACCGGACGCATGGCATGACATGGGGCACGCCGCCAAGTCCGTTTTCCTCCTGACGCCGCGCCGCAACCCGCAAGTGGTGTGCGCTGCGGACGATCGGCGTCGAGTACCTGCAGTCACCCAGGGGCTCGACGGGGATGCGCTGCGACCGCTGCTATGGGACTCCGTCCTCGGCATGCTCCGCCGCGTGTCGGACCTGGCGGCGTCCGGCGCGCCCGTGGAGGTCGGCCACGCGGCGTTCGCGCCCCTGATGGAACTGTAGTGGCGCGTCATGTTCTCTGCCGGCCTGGACGAGCCGACGTCCTGCGAGTTGCACAGCTTCGCGCGGGAGGCCGTGGCACACTCCCTCAGGCCCAACGTCTCGGACTTCTTCCCTGCGCTCGCGGTTGCCGACCTCCAGTGCGTCAAGCGCGGTTCCACACACTTGGCGCCCTCTATGGCGTGTGCGGCACCTACGACAACAACGTTGGCGCCTTCAACGACGTTCGCCGTGACATGCTCTCCCATGGCACGGCTCGCCCATGCTCTTCATCGACGAGACGATCCCGGCGCAGAGCTTCTTCAAGTCGTGGCAGCTAGCGGCCGTTGCAGGCACCGAGGTGCCGCGTGCCGTCCTGGTGGTGCCAGCCCCCTAGGAGACCGAAACTCTGGCCGTCGACGTCATCCGCGGCAACAACGACCCCATCTATGACTCAACAACTTCCCCAAGTCCATGTACCAGGTTCTTGAGTCCGTCCGTGTGCCCCTCTCGCTTCCATGTACCAAGACCTTTGTGTGGATTCAGTGTTGATTCCAATAGCCAAGATTGCATCGTTGTCTGGGTTTGGTTTTGAGTTCTTGATCGCGCTGGGGATTGGATTGGATGGCATAGTACTACAAACAGGCCCAAACTGGATGGCAGTTGTATTTCTTCATCTTGCTGTCAAAAACTTTTTTTTGGTCGATTACTTATGTCGTGAGAAAAAAAATTGTTCTGTTGTTCGTGCAAAATGGTTCGTCGTTTCTAATTTGTCTGATTTTTATTGCCCATGGCACTTAGGCCATCTACAACAGAGGCGCCCTCAACGGCGTTCGCCACGACTTGCTGGATGTCGGGCGCTTCAGTGCCCATCATGCATGATGTCATCTCAGGAGTGTGCGACGGCACCCTCGACGACATGCGTGGTGGGGCATGACGGCATATGTGTCCAATTCCTGATTCCTTAGCTATTTATGTTTCCTTCATGGGTGTCTCGCGCGTGCACGATGGCATCATCTAATTCCTTCTCGCAGGGAGTTTTTGTCAAGTCATTTCTTTTATATGCAGTGGTTTGAGAGAAGGAAGCACGAGATTGACCTTTTGGTCTTTGCGATATACAGTTTTAGAATAGAGTCTCAGTGTTGATGTTTTACAAAATGAAAGAACTAGGTAGAAATTCCCCTGATGCTTAATTGGTTACTTATTTCTCTGCTTTTCCATTGTATTCTGATCGAGAAGATACTCTTGGGCCTATGAGAAGAACATCAACTCTTTAATTGCTGCTATAAGAATAGTGGCAACAGTTTTATACGCAACATGCGTGTCCTAGAGGGCCCTGAAATTTTAAACAGTCAAGCATGGTTCTTTCGGTGCAATATGTAGAAACTGGAATTGAACATGGTAAGCACATGACTTGGATATTCACGTGCAGTTGTATGGCGAGATGAATGCTATTGTCTGATGGGGAACAATGCACTTTACATTGAGGTGGAAGTTATATTTGACCAGTTGATCAAGTTATGTCCACAACCTCATGTGTTCTATACACACATTCATAAGATTTCACTTTGAGGACCAATGGCTTGGACCAGGAGAAAGCTGACATTAGCCGGTTGTCATGGTGAATAGTCTACATTCTATATTCATATGTATTGTAGGCATGTGATTTCCATGATAGTTATATGAATGTATGTGCATGACTATTACAACCTTCGAAACAATTGGTACACATGTTTTTTTCGGGGAATTGGTACACATGTTGACATATTAAATGTGAAGGTCAAGAGCATCCCTCTCACTTTGTGCGGTATTTGGTCAAGAGCGTCGTTTGATTCATGGTAATAAATATGTTCATTTGGATTTTGGGTACAAGTCAGTAGATATTTTTATATTAGGCCATTGTATTGATTTTATTATTTTAATCTCTGAATTGCTTGTAAGCGAAAATTGATGATGTATTAGTCCAATATTTATTATTATTTTGAACAAAACATGTTTTCTTTATTCGTGTGTGAAAATAAAGAAAACTATGAAAATTTGCAAAATTCCCATGGTCTTAAAATTAGCCGAGGTTAGGCTAGGATGCATGTGAGTGTCCGAAGTCCGAGACTGCAGGCGAATGCAACTCAAATCTCTTTTGCGTCAATGTTAGATAGCTGATTGATATGTGATCTCTTTGCTCATTTGCAACTCTGTGCCGATGATAGACCATTGAAAACCTTATTACAACATGTCCGCAAGGCTGATTTTGTGTCTAAATCTTTAGACCTTGTCACTTTGACTCCGTATTTGCATGTGATGCTTATTGTTTTGTTCCATCAAAGACAGAGTTTGTATTATTTATTTTTTTGTAGTAAAAATACTAAGGAGATGATAAGCAATCATACAATTAGTTTTCCTTGTTACTCCAAGTTGAGAAGAGAAGTACATGTCATTCCTGATTATTTTGTTGACTATTTTTGTTAGGGTATGGTGTGGTAATAATTGTTCTAGGCTGTTGCTATTCATATAAGAGGATACGATTGGTTTTGTCTTGTAATATCTTTCAAATTCAGTAAAATTTCACAATGAAAAATACAATTTTGAATTTGGAGCAATCTTGAGCGAGACAAAAAACAGAAAAAATGTGTGATCATGTAGTGATAATGTAGATTTGAAAAACTTGTGGAAAACTTTTTTAAGGAAGACGTGTGTTGCATGTGCATACTAACTATGGTCAATCAAGCCACCTAATGATTGTGTGCATAAGATAGGATTCATCCATCTATTAATTAGTCCCACCTCGCTTTCTTGCAACCAACCCCACCAATTTATATTCATCTTTGAACTGAAATTAGTAAGCCTCCTCAAGAATCAAAGCATAGGTCCCAATTGCGCTCAAATATGAGAAGAAAGAAATATCTGGTGGCCCGAAGGAAGGAAAGGAACAATTAAGGGAAATAAAAATTCTTGTGTCTGCCTAAGGAAGGAAAAGATGTGCCTAGGAAAGAAATATGAGAAGAGAGAAAAATCTAGCGGCCCGAAGGAAGGAAAGGAGCAATTAAGGAAAATAAAAAATCTGAAAGGAAAGCAATTAACAGAAATAATAATCTGGCGTGTGCCTAAGAAAGGAATGAAATTAAGAGGAATAATATCAGGCCTGCCTAAGGAAGGAAAGGAATTAAGAAACAGAATAAAACTCTTATGTAAGGAAGGAAAGAAATTAAGCGAAAGATTCTTGCTAGGATGGAAAGGAGTATACTATTAGAATTAATATTTTCATACGTTTTTGTGTTATGTGTTATTTAAAATGTTTTGCCTTTTGAAAAATGTTGTGTAATTTTTAGAAATCGTTCATGCATTTTCATTATTTTGTGAATTTTAAGAAAAGTTTTCACTTGTTGAACTAATATTCATATAATTTGAAAATTATTCACCCTTTTTTAAAAGAAAAAGTTCATGTAATTCTAAAAAGTGTTCACAGGCTTCAAAAAATTCATAATTAAAAAATAACCATTCTCTTTTAAGAAGTTCATGTGATTTAAAAAGTGTTAATATATTCTAAAAAGAATATTGTTGCATTTTGATAAACTAATATACAATTTAAAGGAATAGTGTGTGGACTAGGTGTAGGTTGTAGCAGGCGGACGTCACGTCCAACTCGCTGAGATTAGTTTTAAAACAATTAGAAATTCACTTGTGAGGGTGTGGTTCAGTCGCAAGTGTAAGTGGGCCGGGTTTTATTCACAAAAAAAGTGTGAGTGGGTTTAGGGTTTAAGCAGTGGCCGAGATCGTCAGCTTGGGATTGGCCACGTTCGGACGCAATGCGATTAGATGGACACCACAATCATGGTTGATGAAGGCGCGAATGAGAATAAGCAATAACATGGATGAGCCGCTATGTTAAAATAGATAACGTGAATCTATGAAGGGTTTCTGAGTCTTGCTTATTATGTTAGATGCATGCGTTTTATTCTCCCGTTGCAACGCACGGGCATGTTTGCTAGTATATATATATATTACTATATATAGGGTCGCGCTATTCGTCACCCTGGATGATGAATAGTTATTCTTCACCTAGTTATTCTTCACCCCCTCTCTATTTTGATGTCAGTGTACCGTATTTTTAGGTTTCATAAATTTTGTCTTATTTCATACGTAAAAAGAGAACGTAAGAAAATATATGCTCGCCGTAAAAAATATTTTATGTTACGTAAAAACGTAGTGAAAAACATACATAAAATGCGATATTTTTGTCTTATAATCTATTTTTTTGTTTTCTTATACCAAATTTTACGTAGTGAATCAATATGAATGTAATTATTTGTATTCCAAACATAATTTATTTATGAAGCGGTCGTAAGATTATATATATATATATATATATATATATATAGGAAAAAGCAAAGATATAAAGTTTCGCTGGCGCGGCAGCAATCACAAGCGCTCATTCGCGTGGGGATCCGGTCCCTCCTCTTACCTCATTTGCATTTCCATTGCTTTTTTCATTTGATGTATTTTTCCTCTTATAGAGATAGTGGACCAGGCGGGCTGCAACATGGTAGAAACTAGGCTGCCAAGCGCGCAGTGCAGCAGGGCTTGGACCACGGGCCTTCGGCCCATGCGGTTTCAGGAGAACCCTTTTCTGAAGGTTCGGGTGTGGATGGATAGTCAGAACGGGCATGCACCTACTCTGTGTGCCTATTCCTTGTTTTCAAATGGAGGGATTCGCTCGCTCGCGTGAGCGATTCTCGGCCGGCATGCACGCCTTCTGTCAGGAAGATAAAAGGCCCGTTTTTAATATGTCCATTGCTGGAGTGTAGTATGCGACCCGTTCTCTACAGAAATATAATCATAAGCAACAAGTTCATACACGGGGAAGGCATATAAACAACATACCCCTTCGAATAAAGTAGTCAGTGTTGCCATAGCAACAAGCCTATTTGTTGAGCATGTAGAACACCGTCATATTTTGCTAGTTAAAGCACTTTTTGATGCACTTTTTGATGAGCACCGCCATCCCTGATTTTTTTTCATGATTGAAGTTTGATTTTTTTGCGTGCAAACGAAATGCCCATCCTTGTCAGTTAGTACAGCAGTGCAGGTCCATTTGTAGAGATGCATTTACCCATTAATATTAGTCCTTTTTTGGTAGCCATAACATGGTCACCACTACTTTTTGGCTGGCTCTCCTCACACTTCAGGGCGACCCATTTTTTCCATCCGCCCATGAACAATACGTTCCCGGCGGGTCTCGTAGTCTAACCCGAGCAGTGATTTTTGGGAGGTGGAGCAGCTCCGGATGCCGGGACCGCGATGATACTGCACCAGAGGGGCCCGACCGCGCCCCTCCTTCCCTTCCCGATGAGTGATGACCCTCCTTTTTCATATTCTCACGACCTCAGGCGATGTAGGGAGCCATCTGGAGCCGTGAGGGGACATTCACGGGTAACCGTACCTAAAAATGGAGGACGGTCTCATAAAAATTTGATACCGGAGCACCGGGTTGATATCCGGGCAGAACATCCATTCGGCATAAACAAGATCTGTTCCCATACAACCCTCCTCCCAATGCTTATATATAGTCGGAACCTCGCCCAGGCCGATGGGGGGACCCTCTGTATATGCCAGCGGAAAAAATCAGCACAGATGTGGTCTCACTGTGGGGAGGATCCTCCTTTTTTGTGTGTTAGAACCTGATGCACACCGATCCAAGGGACCCCTCTGATATGCGTGAGGGGCCTTCACGGGGAAGCGGTACAAAAAATGGACGTTTGGTCTCATAGACATTTGATACCAGCAGCACCGAATCGATGCCCCTGCCGTGGCATTTGTTTTGACATAAGGAGATGCTTTCACCATGCACCGCAGGGGCACTTTTTATGTGGTGCGTCCGTGCAATATTCTTTCAATATATGCATTGGCATGTGTCAACCTCTTCTTCTTTGCACGGCCATATGTATGTGATGTCGGCCCTCGCCTATATGCATTCCCATACTGCCCCCTCCCCGGCAGACCGCCGCCATCTCAAGAGCGAGAACACTCCTTTTTAGTGCCAGAACCTTGCCACGCCGATGGGGGGGACCCTCTGCCGCGCGGAAGGAACCTCACAACAGCTGACCTGCATGTGGTCCCCATAGTAGGGGGGTGACTTCATCGCGGCCCCATGTGTATACGATAGGTGAGTCTTCTTCTTTGCACGGTCAAAACCATATGTATGTGACGCCGGACCTCACCTATATGCATTCGCGAACCTACCTCCCCCCGGCAGGCCCCCCGCCCTCTCGAGAGCGGGAACACTCCTTTTTTAGTGTCGGAACCTCGCCCGCGCCGATGGGAGGACCCTCAGTTGTGCGAAAGGAACCTCACAACAGCCAGCCTCCATGTGGTCTCACAGGGCGGGGTGAACTCATCGCGGCCCCATATGTATGTGATAGGTGAGTCTTCTTCTCCACACGGTCAAAACCATAAGTAAATGACGCCAGACCTCCTACATGCATTCCCATCCCCTCCGCAGCCCCCTCCCCCTGCCATCTAGAGAGTGAGAGATCCCTCCTTTTTAATTGTCAGGACCTCACCCATGTCGATGGGGGGAACCCTCTATTTGCACGCAAGGAACCCGGCAGGACCATACGTACATGGCGGCGAAACCATCACCCCCGCATGTGCATGCATGATTAGGCATCTCTTGAAAGAACCAAACCCCCTCCCCCATCTCAACGATGGGGAACCCTCTTTTTTATTGTGTTATACCCTCACGCACACCGATATGAGGAACCCCCCTTATACGCGTGAGGAACATTCGCGGGACAGCAGTACCAGAAACGGATGTTGGTTTCACATTTGATACCATAGCACCGAATCGATCCCGTTGTCATGTCATTCTTTTTGTGATTGATGAGACGTGTCAAAACCATATGTATATGGATAGGCGAGTCTTCTTCTTCACACGGTCAAAACCATATGGATATGACGCCGGACCTCCTATATGCATTCCCATACCACCCCCACCCCACCCCCACCCCCCGATGCCTTGCAATCTCGAGAGAGAGAACCCTCCTTTTAATTGTAGGAACCTCACCTGGGCCGATTGGGGGAACCCTATTTTTGCGCGTAAGGAACCTTGCAGTAGGGGGGGGGGTAAACTCATCGCGTCACCCGCGGGACAGTTCCCCCTTTTTTCCATTTTCCAATCAGCCCCCATACGTGCATGTTTAGGCATTCTGCCGAAAGAATGAAACAACAACGGCGTTGATTGGGGCAACCCTCCTTTTGCGCGCAATGAACCATGCAGCACCCCATGTGCCTATATGCAGTACCATCCCACGAGTCCCCGTCATCTCGAGAGCGAGAACCGTCCATGGGGGAACTCTCTGTTGCGCGCGAGGAACCTTGCATGAACATATGTATATGGCAGCGACACAATCGCCCCTGCATGTGGCCCCACGGTAGGGGGACCGTCGCCCCCTTTTTTCCATGTTTAGGCATGCCTCTAAAGAACCAAAAACAACCCGCAAGGAACCTGGCAAGGCCATTTCAACCTTTTCACATCAAAATGAATCCTTTGAAAAAATTCAGAAAATCTTTGGAGCCTTCTTTATATTTTATTCAAATGCATTCCAGAATCCTTGTCAACCTCCTTGAAAACCCTGTTCATTTTTCTGGCCCGAGCTTGAGCTTCGAAACTTTACCATAATTTTGTTCTCACTATCCCAGCTTCGTCGAATGTTTCATGATCTTTGTATGCTCCTAACTCATACCCATAGTTCAAACCTTTTTGAAAATAAAATCAACTACTTTTGAATTTAATTGACCAACTCATGTGTTTTTTGTTATGTGTGGCTAACACATCATTTCTGTACCAAATTTGTATATAAACAATTAAGCGGGGGAACAAAACACTAGGGGCGCAAGAACCATTTGTGCATGCGTCTCAGAGTCTTAAACCGATTATACCAGGTTTATGGCATTTCAAAAAATCACACACCCCCCCCGGTGAGGCGCCACGAACATTCGCGGGCTCGCAATTTTTTTATTTCATCAAAAACACGACATGTGGAAAAAATGCACATTACTTGTTAGTAAGGGGGAAACCGAACGGCTCTCAACACAAAACAAATGCTGCTCCGTACGGGGGGCAAACATGAAAATGTACTGGGCACAACTTCTCAAGAATTTTTTGAGATATAAAAAATAAAGTGCATATCACAAGAGTCGACCCAAATCTAATCAAACACATTTTATGCCATAGAAAAAATGAGCCCTCCCGCTGCGACACATCAGTAGTCAACTATGCTTGCTGGTAACTTAGGCGACCAGGACAGAGCAACCGCAACACTTTGCAGGCAGGGGGATGTTGGCGTGGCGCAAAATCTCGGTTCCATGTACCAGAACCGTGTGCCTGTCCTTCGATAAGCATTTTTCACACCACATAGCTGAATATTCCGACAGGCCGAATAACACTGGAAATGGCAAAGCTTGCTCGCGAGTTCCATGTACCAGACGGCTGTAGGTCCCATATCCGAAGGAGAGCACCCTGAACCAACATCCATGTGCCTATATGCATTACCACCACCCCCTAGTCCCCGCCATCTCGAGAGCGAGAACCGTCCTTCTTTATCGTCGGGACCCCACCCAATCCGATGGGAGGAACCCTCTGTTGCGCACAAGGAACTGTCCTAGCTGAATCTCCCGACAGGCCGAACAACATTGAAAATGGCAAAGCTTCTCGCGAGTTCAATGTACCAGACGGCTGTAGGTCCCATATCCGAAGGAGAGCGCCCTGAACCAGCACCCATGTGCCTATATGCATTACCATACCCCCCCAAGCCCCCGCCATCTTGAGTGCAAGAACCGTCCTTCTTTATTGTTGGAACCCCACCCGACCCGATGAGGGGAACCCTCTGTTGCGCACAAGGAACCTTGCACAACCGTATGTATATGGCGGCGGAACAATCGGCCACATGTGGTCCCACGACAGGGGCACACTGATTTTTGAGGTGATTTCTCTTCTTCGGACACTCAAACCTATGTCTATATAACGTCGGTCCTCTCTATATATATCCGATGTGGTCCCGCCATCTTGATGATTGATAACGCTCCTTGTATATAGTTGGTACCTCTCCGCCATCTTGAGAGCGACAACCCTCCTCTTTTAATGTCGGAACCTCACCCAAACAGATGGGGGGAACCCTCTGTTGCGCACAAGGAACCTTGCAAGGCCATTTCAACTTTTTCACATCAAAATGAATCCTTTGAAATATTTCAAAAAATCTTTGGAGCCTTCTTTATATTTTATGCAAATGCTTTCCAAAGTCCTTGTCAACATCCTTGAAAACCCTGTTCATTTTTCTGGCCTGAGCTTGAGCTTCAAAACTTTACCCATAATTTTCTTCTCACTTTTTCAGCTCCGTTGACAGTTTAATGATTTTTGTATGCTCCCTAACTCACACCCCCTAGTTCAAAACTATTGGAAAATAAAATTCATCGACTTTTGAATTTAATTCTTCCAACTCGTGTGAGTTTTGTTATGTGCGCCTAATTATACATCATTGTTGTACCAAATTTGTATATAACGATTAAGTGGGGGACAAAACACTAGGGCGCAAGTACCATTGTGCATGCCGTTTCAGAGTCTTAAACCCACTATACCCCCCCCCCCCTGAGGCACGACGAACATTCGCGGGCTCACAATTTTTTTACTTTCATCAACAACACGGCATGTGGAAAAAATGCATATTACTTGTTAGATAGGGAAAAACTGAACGACTCTCAACACAAAACAAATGATGCTCCATACGGGGGACAAGCGAGAAAATGTACTGGGAACAACTTCTCAAGCATTTTTCGAGATATAAAAAATAAAGTGCATATCATAGGAGTCGGCGCATATTCTTGAGAAAGGTAAACAATATGAAGAAGCAAGCCCAAATCTTGAGAAATGTACTGCATCGCGGGGCTGCGGCGGCGGCAAATTTGACAATTTTGACCTTGGGACGAAATCAATTCACGGAATGAACTGCCCGCGAAACTATTTCACAGCACTGACCCTTTTGTGTAGCGCCCGCCACGCAGGCGCCACACCCTACGGTGCAACGCCCAGCTCTGGGGCCTTGCACGCCTGTCCACCGTGGCAGCCCTTGGGCCCGTACCTAGTAGTGCAGCGCCTCCAAGCTAGGCGCCACACATGTAATGTGCAACGCCTAGCCCTCGATCGCTGCACTGTGACTTATCCAGTGGCTTGGCCCCCTCCCCCACTCCCCCCACCCCACACACCCCAACCCGAGCTTTGCCCCCTCTCCCACTCTCTCCCCCTCTCAAATCCTCTCCCAAATCTTGCAAATTTGAAGAATTTGTCCGTGGATTTCGAAGTCAAACCCTCCCTCAAGGTAATCTTCTTCGATCCCCTTGTTTTGATCCAAGTAATGCTAGTTTGGGGAAACCCTAGTTTTGTTTGGATCTAGAGATTTGCATGGAGATGTGAGATCTTTGTTTGCCAATTTCCTATGATTAGGCTTTGTTAGTATGTTAGGGTTATTCTTATGGGTGTTCTTATGTTGGTGCTAGGGTTATGGTTAGGGTTAGGGTTATTGTTAGGGTTATGGTTAGGGTTAGGGCTATGGTTAGGGTTGTTGTTTGATATATATATATATTAGGGTTTGTATTCCGTGTTAATCCTTAAATTAGTACTCATGGAAGCAATGTTACGTTGTGTTGTTTGAATGCTTATAGGGATGGGAAGAACATGTGTGTTTGTTCATCATGGGGACAAAGACGCCTTCTTGAAAGGCAATATTGAACCGGACCCGGATGAGCTTGATATGGTGTTTGATAGTAGTCCTAGCTATGCGGAGCTCTTGCAACAAGTGAGGAAAGATTTGAATTGGATGGACCCTAGTGATATCGTTGAGTTGGAGGGAAGGCATAATGTAGGTTTTGGAATGCACATCCATTGGAAGACAATGCGTATCAACTCGGAGCAACGTTGGGTTGCATACAAGGAAACGGTGGCCGATTCACTTGACAAGGCTCTTGAGTTATTTGCAACGAAGAAGGTTGATTCAAATTTGCATTTGGACTTGAACCGGAAACCCTCCCCTTTGGTTGCTAGTAGCCCCCACCCTTGAAGCGAGATGAAATTGTTGAACCTCTTTTGACCCAAGAAGTGAGGCCAACATTGAGCCCGTTTACAAACAACCAAGATGAAGCTTTGCAAGAGGACAATGATGAGTATGCGGACGATGACAATGAAGTTGATCTCCATGACAACAATGTGGGTGATCTTGACAAATATCATTTGCAAGAGACAATGGACCATTCCATCCCTTTTTCCCATGCATATGCATCGGATTCGGATGACGAAGGTCCCGATGAACAAGTTGATGAGGAGGGGTTCACGGTGAAGGAGGCCGAAGCTTTCGAGAAGGTATTCGGTTGGGATCACAAGACACCATTGTTCAAGGATGTTAGTCTCGCGGATGAAGCCGTTGTGGATGGTGGCAAATCTATATCTCTTGGGGTTAGGCCAAGCTCTCACCGTGATTTGGGAGACGACAAGAACCGGATTGCTAAAGGGTCTAAGTTCGAAACCTTGTTGGAATTGAAGATGTGGCTCGACAACTACTCGGTTACGCATTATCGTCCACACAAGGTGGTGCACTCGGACGTCAATGTGCGCTACACGGTTGCATGTGCATGTGAAGATGAAATATGTCCGTGGATTGTGCGTGCAAGACCATGGAAAGGAGGTCCCGCTTGGCACGTAGTGAGTTGTGTGCCAACTCACATGTGCCGAGGCAAAAAGGTGGATGGCAAGATTGTGTCCCAAGACCACATACAACTCACATCCGAGTTCATCGCTTACAGGCTCTCCAACTCAATATCCACACTTCCAACAATGAGCGTCCAACATGTCATTGACCTTGTGAAAGCCATCTTTCATTACAAGGTGAAGTACGGCAAGGCATGGAAGGCGAAGCAAGCCGCATTTAAGATGTTGTATGGTACTTGGGAGGAAGCATACAACCGAATCCCTAGGTTGTAGTTAGCCATGGCCGCCACAAACCCGGGCATGGTTCATGTTGTCGAGCCTCATGGGCACCAAACAACGGTTTATGAAGGAAGGAAAGTCTGAGTATTTGGCCGTGCATTTTGGGTGTTCGAGCAATGCGTGAGGGCTTTCGAACACTGTAGGCCGGTCATCGCCATTGATGGCACGTTCTTGACCGAACAATACAAGGGCACCTTGTTGGTTGCGATAGCAAGTGATGCCAATAACCGGGTGTTGCCATTGGCATTTACTTTGGTTGAGGCAGAGAACAATGACAACTGGGAGTGGTTTTTGCGTCTTTTGAGGACGAAGGTGTTACCCACTCAAAGGGAAATTTGTGTCATATCAGATAGGCATGCAGGAATTCTTAACGCGGTGGAGATTGACATTCCCGGGCATGCTCCGTTGCACCATCGATGGTGCATGAGGCACTTTTGTTCGAACTTCTATAGGGCATGTGGCCTTAAGGAGTTGGCCGATGATCTTCAAGATTGTTGTCTCGCTTTCTCCGAGAAGCGGTTCGCCACTTTGTTGAACAAATTGCTCGCACACAAAAAAACTTGATCACGGGGGTCAAGACTTTATGAATAGGCACATTCAACACCGGAACAAGTGGGCACGTGCTTTTGATGAAGATGGCTGGAGATACGGTCAAATGACAAGCAATATGGCCGAATGCTTCAATAGGGTGCTCAAAGGTGCACGTGGATTACCCGTGACGTCAATAGTTCAATACACATTTGACAAGATGAATGCGTACTTTCTAAAGTACTCGATGGAAACTGATGCACAGATAGCGGGTGAGAACCCGCGCAAGTACAAGTACAAGTTCCCACCCAAGTACATACAAAGAGGATCAAGTTCAACATAGAGCTACCACAACTCCAAGTTCACCGACATAACAACTCCAAGTTCACCGACATAACAACTCCAAGTTCATCGACATTACAAATAAAGGACGATGGCTGGTTCCTAAGAAGAGCTAGTTACAAATAGAGCTAGTTCCTTGAGTGCTTTTTGGCTGCTCCCCCCTTTTGCTGGCTAACTTCTTCACCTTCCTAGGAAGAGGAACACGCTCCCGCTCCGGCTCCGGTTCCTCCACGTCATTGACATCGTCATCCAAATAGTCATCCAAAGCCGCCATCCGCGAGGTGCCGACCGTCCTTTTGCCTCTTTGGGTGAAGTCTTCAGGTGTGTACTTGTTGATTCCCGTCCTAGGCTTTAACCTGTATGCAGACCTAACCTGGTACGTCCCCAAGGTCATATCATCAGCAACATATGCATCAACAAAAGATATGGAAAGACCGTGTGTGAGGATATAGTTAGCAATGCATCAACAATTGGATATATATGCTCATGCCATACCTCTTGGGTGACCACACCCACATCTTCATCCTCCAAATGATCACCATGGCTCTGCCCCGAAGCGGGATCTGATGGTGTCGCCGACCTAGACCGTTCTGGTGATACATACTCGGGGTCACGACAACCGAAAAGGTTTGATAGCCGCCTTAACTTTTGGCCCTGGCGCTGCAACATGTACAAGTGAATGAGACATCAAACGTAGCAACACATGTTAAGTGCTAGTTTGAAGGAGATGTGAACCTTGATGAATGCTCGAAGTGCACCTTCTCCATCGCTTTTGCCAGCCGGGGTTGTTTCAAGAATAGTCTCGGTCTCATCAGCTGCTTTCTTGATCTGGGCACGCTATGAACAAAAATGGTATTAACGTGTTAGGCAAGCGAAGATGTGAATAGTGTGAATGAAAAGCAAAGAGGGAAAATACCACAAAGTTCATCATTGGAGCTGAAGGGATCACTGAGTTGCCTTTCCTGACTAATGCGTTGTACTGGTGCTGGGCTACCTCATCAAAAACAGTGGGTTCTTCCAAAATCTCCTCAGCATACGCCGGCTTGCATACCTCCACACGGGTACTTGCAAGAAACCATGTGAGATAATTGTTGAACGCTATAGGGCAGTGCTCACGAAGCTGGACTCCTTTTCCAGCCCTAGCTTGCTCCACACTAAGCGCAAACTGTACGACATACTTTCTGTGATGCTTGTCCCAATCCTTAATCTTCCGCTGCCTTTTCCTATCCAACCTGCAAGTTAGAAACATAATATTAGTAGCATCGAAACCGCCGACAAGCTGCTAAGTACTCAAGGTTAATTATATCTTACGCGTGTAGCAACTTGTCCGTGTCCTCCCACTCCGGCGGATGTGCCTGGAACAAACCAAACTGACGGCGCACTCGATGTGGGAGGTGAAGCTCAACCGCCCAGTTGCATATGAGTGGGCACCGCATACGCCAGAGATCCCTATCCCTAGTGCACATCGGATTCAGCCTGAACTCTAAAGGGTTACCAAAACTGTCTCCTGTTCCATACGGCTCCCATATCACCTGCAAAATGGGATAGAATGCAAAATTGATATCGACTTGCAATAGAAGCATCATAATCACTTATGCAATGTCAATTCACCTGCTCAGGCGTGATCGCGTCAAGCTCGCTCTGGTACAACTTGTACATGACCGAGGGATCATCTGTCGTCTCATTTAACACATCCCACTTGTAAGCCCAAGTGGGTCGCCGTAGTAGGTCGCCTTTGTCGTCCCAATCATCGTACTTCACGGTCTTCGGACGTCCAACCGGCAAACGCTCCCAGCTCCATATGGAAAGTGCGAGCAAACAACCACCAATACCTCTAGATGACCTACAATAGGCTTCGTCCAACTGCACATAAAAGAGAACATGGTTCAATTAAGAGCAAGATCGCATTCATAATGTAGCAATGAAGTGAAAAGGAAACAACTTCATACCTGTCTATACAAGTAAGCCAGTGTCGCCGAACCCCAACTCCAATTGCTATCGAAGACGGTCAACGCCTTCAGCCACATCCATGGAGCATTCTTGCCTGTGCCATCAGCAAACATAGTCCTAGATATCACGTACCACATGTAGACATGAGCATATGTCTTGACCGTGTCCTCATCAGCTTCCGGTGGGCAAGTACCAAAGTGCTTAGTAATCCACGTGAAAGTAGCACCAGCTGCGACTCTTTCCTTCTTCTTGTCTTTTGCTGCTGGTTCCAGAGGCTCCGGAGGAACCATACCGACAAGGGCATGCATCTGCGTGCGCCACCCATCGGAATCGGTGCTCATACATAGAGGATTCCCATCGATAGGAAGACCGGTGATCATAGCAATATCCTGGAGCTCCACGGTCATCTCCCCGGTCCGAAGATGGAAACTATGTGTCTCTAGCCGCCAATGATCAATAAGCATGGTGAGTGCTGGAGCATTGTTGGGTGGCGTTGACCGTCTGACCATATGAATGAAAGGGAGAAGTCCCGTCTCCCTTACATACGGTGTGTATCGCTCATCATAGAGCATCCACCCAAGGGTGACCCCATGAGAACGAAGCTTCAAAGGTGCAAGCTCCTACAAACAAACAATTCATAACATTACATATGGGGCATTTGTGTTTGAAATAAATACGAAATTCATAAAATAGGCCACTTTCAATATTACCCTGCTGCACCGCCATAGCATACGACCGGTGTTGTTTGTCCCAGTGATCATCGAGAAGCCAAACCATCCTAACAATTTTGAAAGAAAGCTTTCTTGTCAACATGATTATCTTTTGAATACAAATAAACTAAAGTACGCCTACTATATGCAACCGTACGAATCTATGTATCCAACCATATCAAATCAAACAAAACTAATAAACTAGGGTTCCACAAATAACTAGGCCTACTTCATACAAATAACTTTTCCATAAACTATGCCTACTTCATACAAATAACTCTTCCATAAACTAAACTAGGGTTCCACAAATCAAACAAACAAGGGTTGTAATACATGCAAAGTTCTAATACATGCAAGATTCAAATCTAATCTAATCAAACAAGCATTCCCCAAATCTTCAAAATATCATATTTTCTATGGATAGAAAGAAGGGGATCGGAGGAGAGTACCTTCTAGGATGGATTGGTGAAGAAATGCACATACCAAATCGTCGGATCTGAAGGATTTGGGAGAGGGGATTGAGAGGGGGAGAGGAGGAAGCCGCCGGCACCGCTGCTTCTTTTGCAACTGAACGAATGGGGTGGGGTGGGGGGGGGGAGCGAGCGGCTGGCATCTAAGTCACAGTGCAGCGCCCGAGGGCTAGGCGCTGCACTGCTGGGTGCGGGCCCAAGGGCTGCCACTATGGACTGGAGTGCAACACCCCCGAGCTAGGCGCTGCACCGTAGGGTGTGACGCCGTCGTGGCGGGCGCTACACAAAAAGGTCAGTGCTGTGAAATAGTTTCACGGGTAGTTCATTCCATGAATTGATTTTGTCCCAAGGTCAAAATTGTCAAATTTGCCGCGGGCGGCAGCAAAGAGACGAGTAGATCGGGCCAAAGGGAGGCGGCGTGATGTATTCGCTGGTACAGGGAGGCCCGTACGAGCAGCTGACCCGGGAAGGGCCCACTCAAAAGAAAACAGGAGTAGGAAGTAGGGGCGGCAGAAAGAAACAAAGATTCTACTGGGCAACGTCAAACAAAAAAATACCTGCACCGCCCAACCAACGTATCTCGTGAGTCGTCGAATCCCGGGTTCAGATGTTTCCTGGGCTTTCTTGTCGGGATCCACTTATAGGTAGTCAGGCTGACCGGGGAGGCCGGCCCGTGCTCGGATTCACGAGGAGCTTGAAAAATATATGCGCGACCTCTACCTTGTACACGAGGTTGGGCATTTGCTCTGGTGCTAGAAGCCCAGATAGCAGCTGGAGATCGACAAACTCCGATCCCTCCCAGTGCGGCGGCACAAAGCAGATCTAAGGTATGAATTTCTCCCCAGAGTGTTTTACATCAAACTAGTTGAGGATTCCAGTCCGAGCCGTAGGAGCTATCCTGCAGTGACTGTCATCGCCGTTTTTCTCGCCTGGGGTCATGCTCCCGTTCACTTTCTTAATTTGAGCAATGACCTAGCAGTTTCGTTGTGGATCAATTGATAATATCTAAGCATGCACACTAGCTCATGCGACGTAGATAAAAAACTTGATTTTCCTAGATTATCATTTGCCCATTGCAGCGCGCAAGGAGCTGTCAAAATAAGACGGCAGGGGATCTGTGCTGGCGAGTGTTTTGTCTATTGATTACATGAATCTTTTCTTTACGCTGGCATTATTTTGTCCACAGGATGGATGGCTACGGGATTCCCGCTTCTGGCCTGAGACCACCCCGACGTTTCGATGATGCATCCTCTGAATCGGAAGAAGAGGAGGGGATCTGTTACCCTGCTGGAGGTGGCATTGCAGAGTCAGAATCAGATGAAGAAGATCAGAACCAGCGCAATGGGAAAGCACCTGCAATCAGCTCGAGGTGCAGTGTTAAGAAGCTGCACGGTTTGCTAGCATCTCTTGACGAGGAAATAAGACAATATGTCGCCGACATGGATTTCGGGGGGCTGCTAGATCTACCAAACATAACCAGGACGGATAGGCATTTCTTAATGTCTATTCTAGGTCATATAGACGAGGAAGCAAGTTCTATCATGATCGATCCCAAGCGCGACGTGCAGTTCTATGACGAAGATGTTCATACTGTCCTTGGCATACCGTGTGGGGCAGCACGTTGTCGAAGAGCCTGTTGACACTGTCTGAAACAGAAAGATGATTACTCGTGGGCAGCTACAGCCAAGTCTATCCGTCTAATATCATTTTGCCTATCCTTGTACTGCACAAACACAAGAATACATGAGCCACCCGAAACTGTATTGAGATGCTAAAATCTTGGAAGATCAGCCCAACAAGAGTGGACCATGCCTTTTTCTGAAGATCCAAGTGAACATATACGCACTGAAGGAAGTGATGAGTGATTGCATTGTAGTTTGTCACCACGCTGTAATGACAAAAAGTAGAGACATGTGTTTCTGTTATTTTGCATTGAAGGAAGTGATGAGTGATTGCATTGTAGTTTGTCACCACGCTGTAATGACAAAAGGTAGAGACATACGTTTCTGTTATTTTCAGTCACAGAACACGTTTTTCGGCAAAACTACTGCAACTCCGAACCAAAAACTATGTAGCTAGGCTGTCCGACGCAAACCTCAGCTAGTACACCCGAATGTGTTTCAGGCAACCTTCAGCCTTTATAGATCCATTCACTATCACGTAGTCACCATCGCTGTATTTTTTATGATTTTATCATTGAAAACTGGGTAAGTGCAAGGCAGATTTGGCATTCAACAAAAAACAGCAAAGTTCAGCTACGCAAAAGCGCAAACGGAGATTACCTAACCGAACGCAAGTCCAGCATGTACTCCGAGTGGATCATCCTGAAAAATGGTCAGGCCAAATGCTTAGTCGTTTTTCGATAGTCGCTCCTAACTTTTTTTCAGTGATTTTTAGGGGCCTGAATAAGTACCATATCCTGGCCTAAATGGCTCCAGTGCCGTCGGCGAGGATGAAGTCTATCTCCTCGGACATATCCCTACGGTTCAACATCCTCCCAAGAAGCCAGGCCTAGAACCACACCGTGTGAAGGACTTTCGATGAAAAACAAAGAAGCCGAACAAGACCGCACACGTGTTCATGCATACGAAGATCTAGTACTTAGCAAAACAGTCTTCGCCTCCGAAAACTAGAAAAGACCGACAGATGCAATGTAATTACCTGCTGCCCATTCCTCTGAATGGTTGGAACACTAGCGACATCAACGGAAGCAGGGATGATGGCTCCTGCAAACACGCTTTCAGCCGGAACAACACTAACGTGGGGTTCAGAGGCAGGTGCAGTTGGACGGCGCCGTGCATCGTAGGCAATTACTAACGCACGTTTGGGGGGGGGGTGGATTCAACGGGACTTTCCCCGCTGCAACATAAAAGAGCCATCCAAAAGCATCCAGTCATCGCGTCAAACGGTGCCGAACCTTGCATACTGACTTGACCAATACCCAAGATGGCAGGTTTCAACATCAGCACGAGGGCAACGCAGCAGGGAACTTTTGCTAAAAATGACTCAAAGTAGCCCCTGTAGCTGATTACCGAAAATGGTTCCTGTCGCCCTCTGCCGTAGAAGAAAGGAGTCGCTGCTATCGCCCTCAAATGCACTGACATGTCAGCCTCTAGGCTTCCATACAGGGTCTACACCTAGCATAAAGTACCTTTCAGAACTTCCCTCTTCGGTCATGGCGAAAATCAACAAATCAAAAATTTGAAACCTTATCCACAAAAAGTGCGGATCTCAAAGACCATCAACGGCTCCGATAGCACACACTCTAGTTGCTGTTGATAGCAAATCCATGCTCTCTCTCTCTATATATATATATAGGACAACACTATTCTAATCTCAGGATTAGAATAGTTATTTGGATCACAGCGGCCTATATAGGCGCGACGAGATCCTCCCTAGAAAAGAAAACGCACCCGAACCGGCCCGCTCCACTACCCGAGCACCACCTTCCCCGTAGGTGTAACACCCTCGATGCAACTATATCTCCCACGTGTCGAGGCACGACTTAGAGGAATAATCGTATTGAAGGCATATGTCGCAAGTTAGGCAATCTTCACAACATCCCATGTAATATGGGTAATAAAAGGGGAGATAACATAGTTGGCTTACACTCGCCACGTCAATCAAGTACATAAATAACATTACATCATCCAAACACTCATGGCCCTACTACGGTGCCAAAATAAAAGAGAACCCAACATGCGACATGGTCCCGATCACCCCCAACTGAGCACCACTACTTATCATCAGGAAAAGAAACATAGTATTGTTGAGAGTCTTCGTCGAACTCCCACTTGAGCTCAAGCGCATCACCTGGAGCGGAATCATCAGGCCCTGCATCTGGTGTAATAGTAATCTGTGAGCCACAGGGACTCAGCAATCTCGCACCCTCGCGATCAAGACTATTTAAGCTTATAGGTATGGCAGGGTAAAATATGTGGAGCTGCAGCAAGCGACTAGCATATATGGTGGCTAACTTATTCGCAAGAGAGAGCGAGAAGAGAAGGCAAAGCGCGAGCGAGAAACTAGAGAACAACCCGCGCAAACATTACTCCAACACCGTGTCCACTTCCCGGACTCCGCCGAGAAGAGGCCATCACGGTAACACACTCAGTTGATTCATTTTAATTAAGTTAAGGTTCAAGTTATCTACAACCGGACATTAACAAATTCCCATCTGCCCATAACCGCGGGCACGGCTTTCGAAAGTTCAAATCCCTGCAGGGGAGTCCCAACTTAGCCCATGACAAGCTCTCACGGTCAACGAAGGAATAGACCTCCTCCCAAGACGTTCCGATCAGACTCGGTATCTCGGTTCTTCAAGACACTTCGACAGGTTAAAACAAGACCAGCAACACCGCCCGAATGTGCCGACAAATCCCGATAGGAGCTGCACATATCTCGTTCTCAGGGCACACTCAGATGAGCCAGACGTCGGTAGGCCAGCCCAGAGTTGCCCCTGGTAGCCCCGGACATCGCTCGGTGGGACCAACACCCAGAGGAGCACTGGCCCGGGGAGGGGGGGGGGGGTTAAAATAAGATGACCCTCGGGCTCCAGAAACCCAAGGGAAAAGAGGCTAGGTGGCGAATGGTAAAACCAATGTTGGGCATTGCTGGAAAAGCTTTAATCAAGGCGAACTATCTAGGGGTTCCCATTATAACCCAACCGCATAAGGAACACAAAATCCGGGAACATAACACCGATATGACGGAGACTAGGGCGGCAAGAGTGGAACAAAACACTAGGTGAGAGGCCGAGACTTCCACCCTTAACCAAGTATATAGATGCATTAAGATAACAAGATAATATAATGATATCCCAACAAGTAAATAAATGTTCCAACAAGGAACGGCCTTCAATCTTCACCTGCAACTAGCAACGCTATAAGAGGGGCTGAGCAAAGCGGTAGCATAGCCAATCAAAGGTTTGCTAGGACATGGTGGGTTAGAGGTTTGACATGGCAATTTGGGAGGCTTGAAAGCAAATGGTAGGCATTGTAGCATTGGCATAGCAAAAGAGCGAGCAAACTAGCATAGCAAAGATAGTAGTGATTTCGAGGGTATGATCATCTTGCCTGCACAGTTGTTAAAGTTAACTGGATCCTCGAAAGCAAACTCAACGGCTCCTCGTTAGCGAACTCGTCTCCTGGCTCTACCCAAACAAGACAAACAAGCAACAAGGACACAATCAACCACGTGCAAGGATCAAACAATATGATGCAATGATGATATACTATGCGGGATGCGATGCGGGATGCATATGCAAGATATGACAGGAAATGCAAGAACCTGACCTCAACTTGGAAATCCAGGTGTGCCACTACAAAGATGAGATGAAATCGCTTGAAAACAATATAAAAAACGCCGGAATCGGAGTTACGGTTTGGAAATGGCAAGCGATTCGAATATGGCACCGGTCTGCAATTTACAGCAAGTAGCCATCTAAATGCAACGAAATGAACATGCTACAGCACCCAAACAAGATAACAAAATACATGGCAGGGATGCATATAAGATGCTTAACAAAATTCTAGCACTGAGCTACGGCCCATTCATCCATTAACAGGTTCAAACAAGCATGGCAAAAATGCATATGGTAAACAGATCCAGTAAAATTAACACTTGTCTGGAATCTCAGATCAGGTAGCACTCTTCAGAGCAACAAAACTACATGCTACAGGACCTGAACATGGCAAAGTAAAGCATGGCATGGAGCTACTCAAAGAGCTTAAAAAAAGTCCCTTAGTGACCTTGAGCCAAAAGGGATCAGAAAATACAATTGCAAGCATGTGAACATGGCAAAAACATAATCAGATCACAGACTTAGTGAAAACTGAAACATGCTGAAACATAACTTAAGTAGGCATGTTTACGAGCTCGATGCACTCACTACGGGGCAAGTCATGATAAGATAAGCATACACCCATTAAGAACACACAAAATGCAAGCTAGACATGGCAAGAACAATAGCATAGCATGCACGGATCAACTACAACATCATCGGCAAAATTGCAAACAAGTTGACAATCTGCCCAGATTCACAAAGTAGCAAAAATAGAGCTCGATTGACTCAAGCTAGGGTGCTCCATAATTGCAAACAAAGACATTGATGGATAGAGCACTACAATATTATCAAAACATCCTTAATGATCATCCTCAAAAGAGGCACGGATCACTAGGAAACAACATGAACATATGGCATCATGAGATAAACAGATCAAGGACTTAGTGGAATTGCTAAGTCCCTGAAATCAAAATTAACAAGTGCACCACTTTGCAAGCTTGTGCAAGTCACCACACACATCACAAAAATACATGGGTTGCACCTCTGGAAAGATGACAAAACCCTTATCAAAACATATGTAGAGCACATGGGCATAGCATGCACATATTAATCATGGCAAAAATGACAAAAACCTAAATGGAGCAGCAGATCTGACAATTATCTCAAGTAGCCCTCTTCTAACAGCATTTCGGGCATCAAGATGAACTCAAATGAAAATGATGCAATGGAATGAAATGATGTACTCTCTGAGATGAACATTTTGATATGCTATATGCATGAATCGAAGCTATGGATGCAAAGATACGATGCTATGAACATGGGCACTTGGATCTGGGATTTCGGGACAAGAAAAAATTCAACCTAGGGTTTACTGTTCATCGGATCCGGATCCAGATCGGCACACGGGAACCGAGGCATGCCGGAGCACTGTTCACCGGGGAGTCGCCGGAGTTGGTGGGGCTTGCCGGCGCGAGGGGAGGAAGAGGTCGGAGTGGCCGCGGTGCTCGCCGGCGTTGGCGGCGGCCGGAATGGGGCGGCGAGGCGGCGGTGGTGGCCGGCGTCGAGTGGCGGCGGTGTCGGCTCCGGCGACAAGGCGGCGGGGCGGCGCCCGCGCGGTGGAGGCGGAGGAAGGCGGCCCGCTACGAGGGAGATGGAGGCGCGGGCGGCGGCGCGAGGCGTCATGGGCCTCGGGGGCCGGCCTTGGGCTCCTGGGCCGCGCGGTGGGAGGCGGCGGCGGCGTGGACACGTGGCAGCCCCTCAGTGGCTGCGGGCGGTGGCGGCGTTTGTCCGGGCTGGGACGGGCATGTCCGGGCGCGCGAGGGTGGATCTAGGGTTTCGGAGGTAGAAGAACGGGAATCTCGGAGGGGGTCTTTGAATAGGCACAGGAGGAGTTAGGAGAGTCCAAATGAGGTGCGGTTTTCGGCCACGCGATCGTGATCGAACGCTCTAGAAGATGGAGAGGGTTTAGGTGAGTTTTGGGCAAACTCGGAGGGGTATTGGGCTGCAACACACACAAGGCCTTTTCGGTCCCTCGGTTAACCGTTGGAGTATCAAATGAAGTCCAAATGATATGAAACTTGACAGGCGGTCTACCGGTAGTAAACCAAGGCCGCTTGGCAAGTTTCAGTCCAATCCAGAAATGTTTAATCCCCACACACGAAAGAAAGCTAGAAATGACCACCGGAGGAGAACGAAGCACCGGAATGCAAAACAGACAATGGGGAAAATGCTCGAATGCATGAGATGAACACGTATGCAAATGATGACATGATATGAGATGCATGACAACGACAACAACACACGGAGACAAAGACCCGAACCCGAGAAAATAAAATAACTTAACGCCAGAAATGGCAAGAGTTGGAGTACAAATTGGGAAAGTTACATCCGGGGTGTTACAGTAGGCTTCCCCCAACCTTTCCACGCCCGCCTCAAATTCTGCCATCGCGGCTCCCCAGCCCCTCAAGCGCCACCGCCGCGGATCCCCACCGCCTCCAGCGTCGCCGCCGTAGATCCCCATAGCCTCCACCCACCAGCCCAATCCACCGACGCCGGCCTGCCCCCACAACCTAGCGAACCGCCGCCCCCTCTCCTGGATCCGCGAGCCCCATTGACGCCCGCCGCCGGCCACCGCAAAGATCTCGCGCCACCACCCACCACCACCAGGAGGCCCCCCATCTACGCGTGGATCCTGTCCTGCCGGAGGTTCCCCAGGACGGAGGAACACAGGGCTGAGCCGCCGGCGTCGGGAGGAGCAAAACCGGGGCGGAGCTAGCCGACACCAGGACAAGCTCGCCGTGCCTCACCCGGCCACCTCTTCCCGAGCTCGCTGGCGACAGAGGAGAGCTCCTACTCAATTCATGGTTTGGCGTGGGTCTCCTATCAACCTACGCTGCCCACCATCTCCCCTTCCCAAGCCGACGCCCCGGGCTCCGATGTGGACGACCCCCTGATGCCCCTGTCGTGCCACCCTCTCTTTCTTTCCTGCTTCCCATGGCTATGTAGTTAACTGAACTTCAGATAACGGAGTGATTGCTCTGCTCTACCACCGGCCTTCGGATTATTGCAATGGCCCAGATTGTTTGTTCAGAGACTACATCTTGTGCTCTGTATCTTTTGCAGAATATGTGATGAAATGTTGCTGGTCCCTGTGTATTTTTGATTCCACACTTCTGCGCCTACTTAGCAAAAGTGCATATGTGGAAGCTCTAATGATTTACAACTTCAAAGTTCAGGAAAAACACAACTGCGGAAGTTCAGATACAAAACTGTATGACGTTCAGATATAGAAAAAATGACCGTTTTCTTTGAAAACGTTACCTGACATGCTTTGGTAGATGATTGTGGTGTATTGTTGAAAACTTGGACAAAAAGTAGTGAAATATGTTTGCAAAATGCATGCAAGATGTACAATAAAAAAAGCAAATTGTAAGCTGAGTGATTTTTTTGTCTTTAATTTTAGCAAAAATGAGAAAAAAATTCAATCACCCCCTTTGTAAAGTTCACACATGAATTCATGAGAGAAGTTCAAAAATAAAAAAGCATAAGTTCAGATACAGTAGAAAATGGTGCAATTAAAATTTTCATAGTGAAAGCATATATTCTAGAATTTGGAGAGCTCATGGAAACAAAAATCGGCACCAGAAAAACACCACCAACGAATCAAAAAAAGAAAGCTCTTAAACACGGTGAATTAGAAAAAATGTTCAACACGTAAAGTAGTGTCATTTTGATGGCTTTCTAAACCATATATCTTTTGCTCAATGTCAATGAGAATTTTAGGAGTTATGGGTAAAAAGCAAAGAGAAGTTCTTAGTGAGAACAACCAGCGGTTCAACTACTACATGGAGTGTGTTCATATAGAAGAAATAATAAAAAAGGCAAAGTCTAAAGAGAATGAAAAGGCAAAGGCAAAGTTCACGTAGTCGTCCCTGGAAGTTCAAAAATTCTGGTAAAGAAGGTTCACCGTGTATGATTGTGCTCTTTCCGGTGTTTGCTCATATGACCAGTTTAAAATGCACAAACATAGATACTTTTGGTTGAAAACTTACGGAAATAATATTTACAATGCGAAACAAATGAATAGGTATCCAATTTTCCTTTAAAAAGTATAAAACTAAGAAGTTCAAATTTAAATAACACATTAGTTCGATATCTATATAAAAGAAATAGATTTTCCCTATTTCTAAAAAAATAAAACCAAGAAGGTCAAATTAAAATAACAGAGCAGTTCGATACTCATTAAAAATTTTGATTTTTCCCATTTCTAAAAAATAACCAATTTTTTTCAAAAATAATTTTTTCTCGTTTCTAAAAAATAAGAGAGAAAGCCAACTCATAATAAGAGAGCGGTTCAAAAAAAGTTTAAAATGAATTTAAAAAATAGAAAAATCTGAAATAACTCAGAAGGTCGAAAAACCATAGAACTTCAAATTTCAAAAACCCTAGCACTTCAATTTGAAATAACCGAGAAGGTAAAAAACCTATAAGTTCGAATTTAAAAACCTAGAAAATTGTTTGCTTATTCAAAACCATAATTTCTCTAAGAAGTTCAAAGTAAAAAAAAGAGAGAAGTTTGAAGGATACAAAAACTTAGATGTTTTCTCGTTACTAAATAATAAAATGAAAAAGTTCAAATAAAAAAGGAAAAACTAAAAAGGTTTTAAAAGAATTTTCTTGTTTTTAAAACCAAAAGGTCAAAATAAAATGACGAAGTGGTTCGATGTTTATTAAAAAATTGGATTTTACCTTCTTTAAAAAAACTCCAGTATCTGCTATTATGAAAGAATCGACCATGAAGATGAAAAATTAAAAAGTAGTCAAATTTATGTTTACTTAAAAGTCGAACAAAAACTTTACTCAAAGCATAAAATAATGTGGATTTCAAATTAAAATAACATAGAAGTTCAAAGTAAATTAAAACCTAGAATCTAGAAGCGCAAAAAACAAAAACAAAAAACAATGCCATTTTGGGCAGTTTTCCCCAATATTAAAGATTGAAACTAAGATGTTCAGTTTTAAAAAATGGAGTAGTTCAATGTATGTAAAAAACTCAGGTTGTCTTGTTACTAGAGAATAAAACCAAGAAGTTATATTGGAAAAAGTAAAGCAGTTTGATATTCATTTAAAAAGTTATTTTTCCCGGTTACTAAAGGAGAAGACCAATAAGTTCAATTCAAGGTAATGAAGAAGTTCGATGTTTCTAACAAAACTCCATTTTTCACATTTCTAAAAATGCGCAAAGAAGGTCAAATAAAAAAGTTAGAGCGGTTCGATGTCTATAAAAAACTCAAACTTTTTTCATTACTAAAGTGAAATAGAAAGAATTTCAAATTGATATTAGCCAGAAGTTCATGTACTGCATGGTGTGCATTTCGTATGAGAAAACAAGAATAAAAAGGTAAAAGTCTAAAAAATTTGTTGCTAGAAGTTCAAGTGCTCGACCCGAGAAAGTTTAATTTTTTTGTGAGAGAGGTTGAACAAAAAATATGTGACATAAGTTCGAGGTGAAAACAGTGGGACGTTTAACTACTACACAGAATGCATTTCAGATAAGAATGTAAGAATGGAAAATAAAAACCTTAAAAGTTTTGTTGCAAGAAGTTCATGTGCTCCTCCTAGCATAGTTTAAAATTCATGTGCGAGACGTCCGTCGTTCATTTACATGTTGAAAAAAACCCGCAAAGAACAACGTTGTTTTGCCATTTTAAAAACCGCTGTCAAACGACAATGAATTTGGAACACCTGTCTACATGAAAAACTTGCTGCTATTCATAAGCTTTCCAAAGGTATATTATGTGCAACATTTCGATGAACAGTTTAATATTTTCATTTATACCATTTAAAACATGTTTTTATGTATTCAAAAAATTCTTATCTGTTGAAAGCAGTTCATAGTGAAAACAACGAGAAGTTCAAGTGCTGCAAGGAATGCATTTCAGGTGAGAATGAAAATAGAGAAATAAAAGCATAAAAGGTTTGTTGAAAGAAGTTCAAGTGCTTTGTCCAGGGAAGTTCAAAAATTCTTGCGAGAGAGGTTCACCTCGTATTTCCATGTTTGATTTTTCCGTATAAAAATCGAATACAATTCTTACTCAAAAATATAAAAAGGTGAAGTTCATATTGAATCAACAGAGAAGTTCGGAGTTTATTAAAACCTAGGATTTACCTGTTCAAAAAATAAAAAACACAATGCCATTTTTTGTACTTTTAAAAACAACTCATAAACGAAAAATGGTTGCTAGAAATTCAAGTGCTCGGTGAGGAAAAGTTCAAAAAATTCTTGTGAGAGAGGTTCACCGTGTATTTAGATGTCCAAAATACGTAAAAATATATGTTGTTTTTTGGGTTTTAAAATAATTCTCTCAAACCAGAGAGAAGTTCAAAATGATAATAACCAGAAGTTCACGTACTGCGTGGTGTGTGTTTCGTATAATAAAAATACAATAAAGTAAAGTAGAGTGAAGTTCAAACAGACATGCCCCAGAAGTTCAACTACTTCACAAAGTGCAAAAAACAGCACGTCAAAAACAGAGTGAGGTTCAAACAGACATGCCCGTGAAGTTCAACTACTTCACGCAGTGCATTTCCGTTCTCGATGAACGTAGAAATCATGATCTCGCCATTTTCTAATTTACCTCAAAACTACAGGAATATCATTTTTGTAAGTTTCAAGTCCTCGGTTGGAGAAAGTTAAAAAAATTATTGTGAGAGAGGTTTGTACAAAAGGAGTAGCATTTGTGTAACATTGACGAATGGATGAGAAAATTACAAACGAAAATACGGCATAGAAGTTCAACGTGAAAACAACAGGAAGTTCAACTACTACGCTGAATGAATTTCAGATGAAAAACTTTTAAAATCATCACGAGTATGAAAAAACGATTAATACGGGAAAGTTGTGTGTTTACAACAGCTTTCCATCGGTATATCACCCGCTCAATTCCCGTGAGTGGATGGAGAGCTACGAGCAGTGGATGAAGATCTACTAGCAAAAAAATCACGTGAAAAACAGAGTGAAGTTCAGGTACATGCGTCGAGAAGTTCATGTTCTTCACGCGGTGCATTTTCAAAGAATCTGTTTCGCGATAGAGGCAGAATGAACGATCCCACCGTTTTCGAAATTACTTGGAAACGGCTAGGAATCAGAGAAAACCATCAACATGAAATTTTTTCACATTTTCCGTAGCTTTTCAATGGTATATTATTTGCCCAATTCCGATAAAGTTTGTAGAAATTACGGTGAAAATACATTTTCGCCATTTTTGAAACTGACTTAAAACCATAAAGAATTGGGAGAAACAATACATACCAAAAAGTTTCGCATTTGTTCAAGCTTTCGAACGCCATATCATTTGCTGCATTCGGACACACGGTTAAAAAATTAGCTCGAAAATACAAACTCGGTAGGACTTGGATCATTTTCTAAATTACTCTTAAACCATTCAAAGTTAGAAAAAAAATTCAAGATGAAAAAGTAGCACATTTTCATTAGCTTTCCAACGCCGTATCATATGCCTCCATTGGATTAGCCGTTTAAAAATGACATCGAAAAAACTAACTCAGCTGTTCGGTTTACGAAATTTTACGTTTTTTCAAATTACTCTTTAACCATAGGGAATTAGAGAAAACTTTCAACATGTGGAAGGAGCGGTTTTGCAGCAGCTTTCCAACGCCATATTATATGCCTCATTCCGATAAACGGTTTAGAAATGCGATCGAAAATACGATTCACATTTTTTGTGCGAAGAAAAAACGGTTTTCAAAACTGCTCTTAAACCGCTTATATTTTGCCAAAAAATTTAAGTTGGGTCATGATACTGGTGTCCATAGCTTTCCAACGGTATATGGCAAGCCCCATTTGGGTAATGTTGGCGGAAGTTCAACCTAGTTCACAAGGAAGTTCAACGTACTACTGGCAGGGCAGGTCAGGTTGTGATCAGAATAGTGTTTATATATATATATATATATATATATATATATATATATATGTCTGCCCCTCCGAGAAGGAGCTGTGGAGCTAGTTATAAATGACTGTGCCACACTACCCGGTGAACGATCGTGTTTCAAGAGTGCTCCCATGAAAAATCAAATCATTCATCTACTTTCCAGTATATTTTTTTGTTCTTTTGAGGACAATTACTCTCGCACTGCCATGTCTTTTATGCAGAAAAATTCTTCAATATAAAAGAGACCAATAAGCTACAGGTATAGAGATCCCGTGCGCATCATCCAGTGGTTCAGTCTACAATGATATACGGAGGCCGTACTGGCATATGTCTGCACCACAGTTCTTAACAAATGGGCATTCAACTGTCAACATGCTGGGGGCTGACCTAAATCACAGGCAAACACGCCACTCGTCATGCGGTGGTCCAGTCTACATCGATTCACCCAGACATCGCCTATATCATTGTCCAATGGATATGTACAAGCCGCCGCACTGCGGTCCGGGTTATTCCAACAACTCTGAAGCAAGGCATGACAATTTAGCCTCTGCCTGCACCGAATAATTCAATGGATAGGGCACATAAGTCGCTGCCACTACATTTTGGTTAAACAACCAGCTGGGATGAACCGCTGGCCGGATTACTAACACAAATCATATGAAGTCATTTATAACCCGCCATGATCAACCTCAAGTTTCCATGGATTCATATTGTGTTATCAACACCAAGGATATATAAGGAGGATTGCGAAGATCATACACGCGACCTTGCTTCCAGCTTTAACATATTACAACGTTCTGCTGTTCAGCTATATGCCGGTTTATATCACGGTCAACTATGGAGAATCTCAAGCCAACTCCTCGAGTCGCCTTGAGACTCGGGGGATACAATGATATGACTCAACAAATGTTGCCGGTTTTCAGTGAAGTCAAGAACCCCAGGACGGTGGAGGGAAAGATAACCCGGTCCCGGAGGCTACTACTATATTGATGAAAATTTAAAGGCCGTCAGAAAATTTCCGGCTTAAAAAGTATATGACAATTACAAAATCCTGGTTCAATGAAGAAATTCCGGGTCATCATAAAGGATTCTGGTTCAAAATCCGGTTCAAGAGACATCTCTCTCCCATAAAGCATTGAAGCTATCAAATATCCGGTTTAAAATCCGGTTCAAGGGACGCCAGTCTTATAGAAGCTCTCAAATATCCGGTTTACAATCCGGTTCAAGGGAAATCTGTCTCCTACAAAGCTCTGAAGCTCTCAAATCCGGTTTAAGAATTCCCAGTTCAAAAAGAACTAATCTCTCGCAGGTTCGAGTTTAAAGGCCGTCAGAAAAATTCTGGCTGAAAATGAAGATTCCGATTTAAGATCCGGTTCAAGGGAAAGATGTCTCCCACAAAACTTTGAAGCTCTCAATATCCGGTTTAACATCCGGTTCAAGAATAAGTTATCTCTTGCAAAAAATTAAAGATTGCCAAAGAGAACTTGCTTCCATGATGCGCGGTTTAAACATGGGCATCCTGCCTTATTGGTTTATCGTATTATTGATCATTTGGGGGCTTCCTGCTTGTTGATCACAGCTGTGACTACCCTATTAATACGGCTATCAATCCAATATTATCATAAGAGCACAGCTCTGGTTACTTCAGTAATCTGGCTATCAAGCCAATATTATCATAAGGGGCCAAAGAGAGTCTGCTGCGCAGCACAACTCAAACATGGGTATCCCTTGAGCACATCTCACAATATCACTTGGGGGCTATGTTCGAACCATAGTCACACCTATTGATAGCCATAAGGGCAACAGGGAAATCACTTGGGGGCTTGGTCGTATCCGAACCATAGCTACACCTCTTGATAGGCATAAGGCCACCAGGAAAATCACTTGGGGGCTATGGGTTCGAACCATAGTTACACCTCTTGATAGGCATAAGGGCACCAGGGAAATCACTTGGGGGCTTGGTCGTATTCAAACCATAGCTACACCTCTTGATAGGCATAAGGCCACCAGGGAAATCACTTGGGGGCTTGGTCGTATTCGAACCATAGCTACACCTCTTGATCAGAGCAATGCCACAGTTATGACTACTCGGGGGCTCTGGTCATATCCGAACCATATCTTAAACCCTCTTGATCATACACATACATCATCATATATTGCGTCATACATTGCATCATCATTACCTCATCATAGCATGTATCATATGGGCACGGATATACCGGTTTATATGGCAGGAATCGGTTTTCAAACCAGGTTATATTATTCAAATCTTTAATAGCCATCACGGCTAGATTTTTATTATGGTTATCAATAACCAATATTATGATCGAGGTTTTCAAAGTCGCTTCAGCGCAATGGATATAATTTATTCTACAATGGAAGGAATAGTCCCGAGTCGCTGCAGGCTTACGACCCGGCACTTGGGGGCTACATTATTCAAGTTGGGATTACATCAAATACACAAGTCTCATGTCACTGCAAGCATGCACCATGACACTTGGGGGCTAATGTAAAGTCATTATTTGCTCACCTTATTGAAGACCCGACTCATCACAATGTAAAGAGTCGGCCCTTTGGGACTACTAATTGCTCCTGTCAACAATTCAAGATGCATAAATCTTAATCCATTATATTGAAAGGTCTGCTACTCAGTTGGTACAACACAAATCTCTTAACCTTGTGGACGTGGGTTCAAGCCCCATGGTGGGGGTTACATCATATGAGGTTATTTTCAATGAAGTATATATAAAGTCCCAGCTCAATATTATATTACTGAGCCGGCCCTTGGGGGCTACACGTTGATGTTACGATTTACATGATCATATTTATAAAGTCCATGCTCATTATTACATAATATGGAGTATTCAGTTTTTATTAGTGACTGAGATGAACAACATGGATTTCTTCAAAGTGGAAGTATTTATATTGAAGCAAGTCTTAAGTTATCACTTTATTCTACTCAAGACTTGGGGGCTACAGGTAATATGTATAAGATCAATTACATGACCCGGTGTCAACAACAATTATGACCCGACATTGTCTGTTTTATAACCCGACAATTTTGATAATAATAAACCAGCAAGTTTTACATCTTCAAGCCAGCTCAAAGTTAGATGAGTATTTCAAGACCAATATTTTTTAATCCGGCGCTTTGGAAGCCGGTTCAAGTGGATTATTTCTTACAATATTTCTCTACAAGAGACCAATGTCAGCAAATTGACTCTGAAGCTGGCTTATTGACCCGGATTTCTCAAGAAAAGTATCTGGATTTTTTGCATTCACAAAGTTTGAACGTATCTACTAAAGGAGATTTGCTATGAGTTCATGGGCATGTATCAAGAAGGAAATGACAAGGACTTAAAGATGATCAGGTGCCGGTTTAGAAGAATTTTTAACTCGGACTACGACTTGTGAATGTTGTTCTTGTGTTTGTTTTACAGGATAAGTTTAACATGCATAAATCCAAATTAAACTGGGGGCTAATGTCGGGGATATACCCCGCGGTATGACCCGGTCGGACTTGGCGATTTACTTGAGACCCGGTTGACACTTGGCAATTCACAGGCGACCCGCCCTGTGACCAGACGGTTTACATGCAACCTGCCTGAACATTATGACTCACTGGTAAGCCAGTGGGCGGGACAGACGGATGACTGGGCCCAAGGCCCGGAAGACTGGTTTATGTTAATGGTGGGCCAGTTTAAGAGGAAAGGCGTGAAGAATATTTTACCTTACAAGGAGTTTAGACACGGACTTGTATCCGGTTTGTATTAGAAGGTAGACTAGTCCTAATCCTAATAGGACACCACATGTAACCCGCCCCTTCAACATATATAAGGAGGGACAGGGCTCCCCAAAGAGGGACGGGCAAACAAGAAACAATCTCTAGGGCTAGACACAAAGGGGGAGCCAGCTTATGCGGCGACTCTCTCATGAGCATAATGAGATCTAGCCAGAAACAACATGTAGGGTTATTATCGGATGATGTTTCTCGAGGCTCGAAGCTGTCTAAATCATCCTCTTGTGCGTTGATCCGCCCTGCGTCTCTCATCCTGATCAACCCCTCTCAAGCTACCACATAGATGTGTTGGCCTCACGACTAAGTCCTGGCACTAGGACATCTGCCGTGACAATTCCATGACAGGAGGGTAGGACAAAAGATGCCATGCAAGTTCTTTTAATAAAGCATGTATGACTACTTATGGAATACGTGCCTACATTATATCAATGAACTGGAGCTAGTGCCGTATCTCACTAGGTTATAACTGTCACATGATGAATATCATCCAACAAGTCACCGATCCAATGCCTATGAACTTTTCCATATTGTTTCTGCTAAGTTACTACTCCTATCATCACTGTTACACTTGCTACAAAATTATTGCTATCACTGTTATGTTACTATTGCTGCTGCTACCACTATCAAAACTATCAAACTACTTTGCTACTGATCACTTTGCTGTAGATAATTAATCTCCAGGTGTGGTTGAATTGACAACTCAGCTGCTAATACCTTCAAATATTCTTTGGCTCCCTTATGTTGAATCTATAAATTTGGGTTGAATACTTTACCCTCGAAAACTGTTGCGATCCCCTATACTTGTAGGTTATCACGCCCCTAGTCCAATTCGGACTGCCCTTGGGGGGGGGGGGCAGCTTGTGGCCTTCCCTCTCCTACTCCCTTAGGGCCCATAACTTCCCCCCCCCCGGGGGGGGGGGGTCCGGTAACCCCTCAGTTCCCCGATAAATTTTCGAAACGTCCCGAAACCTTTCCGGTGTCCGAATACCTTCGTCCAATATATCAATCTTTACCTCTCGACCATTTCGAGACTCCTCGTCATGTCTTTGATCTCATCCGGGACTCCGAACAAACTTCTGTCCTCAAATCACATAACTCATAATACAAATCGTCATCGAACGTTAAGCGTGCGGACCCTACGGGTTTGAGAACTATGTAGACATGACCGAGACACATCTCCGGTCAATAACCAATAGCGGAATCTGGATGCTCATATTGGCTCATACATATTCTACGAAGATCTTTATCGGTCAACCGCATAAGAACATACGTTGTTCCCTTTGTCATCGGTATGTTACTTGCCCGAGATTCGATCGTCGGTATCTTCATACCTTGTTCAATCTCATTTCTGGCAAGTCTCTTTACTCGTTCGGTAATGCATCATCACGTAACTAACTCATTAGTCACATTGCTTGCAAGGCTCATAGTGATGTGCATTACCGAGAGGGCCCAGAGATACCTCTTCGATACATGGAGTGACAAATCCTAATCTCGATCTATGCCAACTCAACAAAAACCATCGGAGACACCTGTAGAGCATCTTTATAATCACCTAGTTACGTTGTGATGTTTGATAGCACACAAGGTGTTCCTCCGGTGTTTGGGAGTTGCATAATCTCATAGTTAGAGGAACATGTATAAGTCATGAAGAAAGCAATAGCAATAAAACTAAACGATCATTATGCTAAGCTAACGGATGGGTCTTGTCCATCACATCATTCTCTAATGATGTGATCTCGTTCATCAAATAATAACACATGTCTATGGTCACGAAACTTAACCATCTTTGATTAACGAGCTAGTCAAGTAGAGGCATACTAGGGACACTCTGTTTGTCTATGTATTCACACATGTACTAAGTTTCCGGTTAATACAATTCTAGCATGAATAATAATCATTTATCATGATATAAGGAAATATAAATAACAACTTTATGATTGCCTCTAGGGCATATTTCCTTCAGTCTCCCACTTGCACTAGAGTCAATAATCTAGATTACATTGTAATGATTCTAACACCCATGGAGTCTTGGTGCTGATCATGTTTTGCTCGTGAGAGAGGCTTAGTCAACGAGTCTGCAACATTCAGATCCGTATGTATCTTGCAAATCTCTATGTCTCCCTCCTTGACTTGATCGCGGATGGAATTGAAGCGTCTCTTGATGTGTTTGGTTCTCTTGTGAAATCCGGATTCCTTTGCCAAGGCAATTGCTCCAGTATTGTTACAAAAGATTTTCATTGGACCCGATGCACTAGGTATTACACCCAGATCGGATATGAACTCCTTCATCCAGACTCCTTCATTTGCTACTTTCGAAGCAGCTATGTACTCCGCTTCACACGTAGATCCCGCCACGATGCTTTGCTTGGAACTGCACCAACGGATAGCTCCACCATTCAATATAAATACATATCCGGTTTGTGACTTAGAGTCATCCGAATCAGTGTCAAAGCTTGCATTGATGTAACCATTTACGACGAGCTCTTTGTCACCTCACAAATGAGAAACATATTGCTACCTCTTGAGCACTGTGTTGGATTTCCCCGAAGTGGAAGGGATGATGCAGCAAAGTAGCGTAAGTATTTCCCTCAGTTTTGAGAACCAAGGTATCAATCCAGTAGGAGGCTACGCTCGAGTCCCTCGTACCTACACAAAAACAATAGCTCAACGCAACCAACGCTCTTAGGGGTTGTCAATCCCTTCACGGTCACTTACGAAAGTGAGATCTGATAGAGATGATAAATAATATTTTTTTGGTATTTTTGGTATAGAGATGCAAAGTAAATAAAGTAAAAGCAAAGTAAAAGCAAAGCAATAATAAAGTGATGGAGATTGATATGATGAGAAAGAGACCCGGGGGCCATAGGTTTCACTAGTGGCTTCTCTCAAGAGCATAAGTATTCTACGGTGGGTGAACAAATTACTGTTGAGTAATTGACAGAATTGAGCATAGTTATGAGAATATCTAGGTATGATCATGTATATAGGCATCACGTCTGAGACAAGTAGACCGAAACGATTCTGCATCTACTACTATTACTCCACTCATCGACCGCTATCCAGCATGCATCTAGAGTATTAAGTTAAAAACAGAGTAACGCCTTAAGCAAGATGACATGATGTAGAGGGATAGTTTCATGCAATATGATAAAAAACCCATCTTGTTATCCTCGATGGCAACGATACAATATGTGCCTTGCTGCCCCTTCTGTCACTGGGAAAGGACACCGCAAGATCGAACCCAAAGCTAAGCACTTCTCCCATGGCAAGAACAACCAATCTAGTAGGCCAAACCAAACTGATAATTCGAAGAGACTTGCAAAGATAACCAATCATACATAAAAGAATTCAAAGAAGATTCAAATATTATTCATAGATAGACTTGATCATAAACCCACAATTCATCGATCTCAACAAACACACCGCAAAAAGAAGATTATATCAAATACTTCTCCATGAGAGAGGGGGAGAACATAGTATTGAGATCCAAAAAGAGAGAAGAAGCCATCTAGCTACTAGCTATGGACCCGTAGGTCTGAAGTAAACTACTCACACTTCATCGGAGGGGCTTGGATGATGATGTAGAAGCCCTCCATGATCGATGCCTCCTCCGGCGGAGCTCCGGAATAGGCCCCAAGATGGGATCTCGTGGATACAGAAAGTTGCGGCGGTGGAATTAGGTTTTTGGCTCTGTCCCCAATCGTTTGGGGTACGTGGATATATATAGGAGGAAGAAGTACACCGGTGGAGCTTTGAGGGGCCCACGAGGCAGGGGGCACGCCCTAGGGGGGCCTACCCTCGTGACCACCTTGTGGCTTTCTTGACGGAGGGTCCAAGTCTCCTGGGTCTTATCTAATGAGAAAATCACATTTCCGAAGGTTTCATTCCGTTTGGACTCCGTTTGATATTCCTTTTCTTCGAAACCCTAAAACAGGCAAAAAACAGCAATTCTGGGCTGGGCCTCTGGTTAATAGGGTAGTCCCTGATATGTCTCCAACGTATCTATAATTTTTTATTGCTCCATGCTATATTATCTACTGTTTTGGACTATATTGGGCTTTATTTTCCACTTTTATATTATTTTTGGGACTAACCTATTAACCGGAGGCCCAGCCCAGAATTGTTGTTTTTTTGCCTATTTCAGTGTTTCGGAGAAACATAATATCAAACGGAGTCCAAATGGAATAAAATCTTCGGGAACGTGATTTTCGCACCGAACGTGATCCAGGAGACTTGGAATCTACTCCAGGGGGTCAAAGAGGAGGTCACGAGGGTGGGGGCGTGCCCCCCTAGGGCGCGCCCCCTGCCTCATGGGCCCCTCGGTGCTCCACCGACGCACTCCTTCCTCCTATATATACACACGTACCCCCAAACGATGAGAACAAGAGCCAAAAACCTAATTCCACCGCCGCAACTTTCTGTATCCACGAGATCCCATCTTGGGACCTGTTCCGGAGCTCCGCCGGAAGAGGGCCGTCATCAAGGAGGGCTTCTACATCATCCTAGCCCCTACGATGAAGTGTGAGTAGTTTACCTCAGACCTTCGGGTCCATAGTTAGTAGCTAGATGGCTTCTTCTCTCTCTTTGAATCTCAATACAAAGTTCTCCCCCTCTCTTGTGGAGATCTATTCGATGTAATCTTCTTTTTGCGGTGTGTTTGTTGAGATAGATGAATTGTGGGTTTATGATCAAGTCTATCTATGAATAATATTTGAATCTTCTCTGAATTCTTTTATGTATGATTGGTTATCTTTGCAAGTATCTTCAAATTATCCGTTTGGTTTGGCCAACTAGATTGGTAGTTCTTGCCATGGGAGAAGTGCTTAGCTTTGGGTTTGATCTTGCGGTGTCCTTACCTAGTGACAGAAGGGGCAGCAAGGCACGTATTGTATCATTGCCATCGAGGATAACAAGATGGGGTTTATTTCATATTGCATGAATTTATCTCTCTATATCATGTCATCTTGCTTAAGGCGTTACTCTGTTTTTAACTTAATACTCTAGATGCATGCTGGATAGCGGTCGATGAGTGGAGTAATAGTAGTAGATGCAGAATCATTTTGATCTACTTGTCACGGACGTGATGCGTATATACATGATCATGCCTAGATATTCTCATAACTATGCTCAATTCTGTCAATTGCTCAACAGTAGTTTGTTCACTCACCGTAGAATACTTATGCTCTTGAGAGAAGCCACCAGTGAAACCTATGGCCCCCGGGTCTATTCTCATCATATCAATCTCCATCACTTTAATCTTGCTTTGCTTTTTTACTTTGCATCTTTATACCAAAAATACCAAAAATATTATATCTATCATATCTCACTCTCGTAAGTGACCGTGAAGGGATTGACAACCCCTAATCACGTTGGTTGCGAGTAGCTATCGCTTGTGCTGGTACGAGGGACTTGAGCATGGCCTCCTACTGGATTAATACCTTGGTTCTCAAAAACTAAGGGAAATACTTACGCTACTCTACTGCATCATCCCTTCCTCTTCGGGGAAAACCAACGCAAGCTCAAGATGTAGCAAGAAGGATTTCTGGCGCCGTTGCCGGGGAGTCTACGCAAAAAGTCAACATACCAAGTACCCATCACAATCCCTATCTCTCGCATTACATTATTTGCCATTTGCCTCTCGTTTTCCTCTCCCCCAATTCACCCTTGCCGTTTTATTCGCCCTCTCTCTCTCTATCCTCCCTCTCTTTTTGCCTCTTCTGCTCATTTGCCTCTTGTTTGCTCGTGTGCTAGTTTGCTTGTTTGTCGTCATGGCTAGTCTCATATCTTCTCTGTTGTCTCCCGAGAGTGAAGTTCTAAATTTTAAGCAAAGGGAGGGAGAAAATCTAAAAGATGCTTGGTATAGAATTTGCAATGCTCAAAATAGATCTACCAGAAAGCAATCTACCTTAGTTCTTCTCCGCAATTTTTATGTAGGTGTTAATCCTTGGTATAGATATATCCTTCACACCATTCCCGGAGGGAACTTCTTGGGTAGCCATACTTTTGATTCTTATAATGCTATGTTAAATTTATTTGGCTCACCACCTCTTTTGGTTAATGGAACCCTGTTAACTTTGGAGCATGTTATGCAAAGACTTGAAATTATTGAAAATAAAGTTGCTACTATTGAATTAATTGAAAATCTAGATAAAAAGATCCACAATAAAATTACTCAATATGGATCTAAGGTAGGAATGACTTTGAAAAATATTAAGGAAAAGGAACCCATAGTTAATGAGAAGATGAACTTAGATTCTACTAGAATTGATAAACTTGAGGGTATCATTACAAATTTGGGAACCACTTTTTCTTCCGTAAAGAATACTCCAAGTCCTCCTACTAAAATTTCCAAGCTTATGTATGTTCATAAAAATAAGGGTGAATCATCTAGTAAGGAAACTGCGGATCTTAAATCTATAAGTATTCATCCCAATCTTTTTGCTATCATTAAGGAACCAATTGCTACAAATGAATTTTTCGATATTGTGCCTAAAAGTTTGATAATCCCTAGAAAGAAATAAATTCCTAAGGGAAATAGATGTCTCATCGAAGAATTGCCTACCAAAGACGGCAATACCTAGATCTATCCTCGCTTTTATGCCTAGCTAGGGGCGTTAAACGATAGCGCTTGTTGGGAGGCAACCCAATTTTATTTTTATTCCTTGACTTTTGCTCCTGCTTAGTAATAAATAAATTATTTAGCCTCTGTTTTGTTTGTGTATTTTGTGTTTAATTAGTGTTTGTGCCAAGTAGAACCGTTGGGAAGACTTGGGGAAAGTCTTGTTGAACTTGCTGTAAAAAACAGAAACTTTAGCGCTCACGAGAACTGCTGTCATTTTTATTTGAAGAGTGATATTTAGTTAATTCTTTTTGCAGATGATTAATAGATAAATTCCTCACGTCCAGAAATTTATTTTAGAATTTTTGGGGTTCCAGATCTTGCGCTATCTACAGATTACTACAGACTGTTCTGGTCTTGACAGATTCTGTTTTTCGAGTGTTGTTTGCTTATTTTGATGAATCCATGGCTAGTAAAATAGTTTATAATCCATAGAGAAGTTGGAATACAGTAGGTTTAACACCAATATAAATAAAGAATGAGTTCATTACAGTACCTTGAAGTGGTCTTTTGTTTTCTTTCGCTAACAGAGCTCACGAGTTTTCTATTTTGAGTTTTGTGTTGTGAAGTTTTCAAGTTTTGGGTGAATTCTTTTGATGGATCATGGAACAAGGAGTGGCAAGAGACTAAGCTTGGGGATGCCCATGTCACCCCCAAGATAATCCAAGGACACCAAAAAGTCAAAGCTTGGGGATGCCCCGGAAGGCATCCCCTCTTTCGTCCACTTCCATCGGTAATTTACTTGGAGCTATATTTTTATTCACCAACATGATATGTGTTTTGCTTGGAGCGCCTTGTATTATTTGTGTCTTTGTGTCTTAGTATGCCACAATCATACTTGCTGTATACACCTTTTGAGAGAGCCATACATGAATTAAAATTTTATGGAATACTCTATGTGCTTCACTTATATCTTTTGAGCTAAGTAGTTTTGCTCTATGTGCTTCACTTATATCTTTTGAGCTAGTTAATTTTGCTCTATGTGCTTCACTTATATCTTTTGAGCTAGATAATTTTGCTCTATGTGCTTCACTTAGATCTTTTAGAGCACGGTGGTGGATTTGTTTTAAAGAAACTATTGATCTCTCATGCTTCACTTAAACTATTTTGAGAGTCTCTTAATAGCATGGTAATTTGCTAAATAATAATATGCTTGGTATTCATGATTTGTGAAACTTTCTTTTGAGTGTGTTGAATACTAAGAAAAGATTGAAGCATGATAATTGTTTTGATATATGGAGGTGATAATATTAAAGTCATGCTAGTTGAGTAGTTGTGAATTTAAAGAATACTTGTGTTAAAGTTTGTGATTCCCGTAGCATGCACGTATGGTGAACCGTTATGTGATGAAGTCGGAGCATGATTTATTTATTGATTGTCTTCCTTATGAGTGGCGGTCGGGGACGAGCGATGGTCTTTTCCTACCAATCTATCCCCCTAGGAGCATGCGCGTAATACTTTGATTTGATAACTTCTAGATTTTTGCAATAAGTATATGAGTTCTTTATGACTAATGTTGAGTCCATGGATTATACGCACTCTCACCCTTCCACCTTTGCTAGCCTCTCTAATAGCGTGCACCTTTCACCGGTATCATACACCTACCATATACCTTCCTCAAAACAGCCACCATACCTACCTATTATGGCATTTCCATAGCCATTCCGAGATATATTGCCATGCAACTTTCCACCATCTAGTTCATCATGACACATTCATCATTGTCATATTGCTTAGCATGATCATGTAGTTGACATAGTATTTGTGGCAAAGCCATCGTTCATAATTTCTTCATACTTGTCAGTCTTGATTCATTGCATATACTGGTACACCGCCGGAGGCATCCATATAGAGTCATACTTTGTTTTAGAATCGAGTTGTAATAATTGAGTTGTAAATAAATAAAAGTGTGATGATCATCATTCAATAGAGCATTGTCCCAAAAAAAGAGAAAGGCCAAAGAAAAAAATAAGGCCCAAAAAAAGAAAATAAATAAAAAGGGGCAATGCTACTATCTTTTTTTCCACACTTGTGCTTCAAAGTAGCACCATGATATAGCAAGTCTCATATATTGTGCTTCAAAGTAGCTCCATGTTCTTCATATAGAGAGTCTCATATGTTGTCACTTTCATATACTAGTGGTTTTACATTATAGAACTTGGCTTGTATATTCCAATGATGGGCTTCCTCAAAATTGCCCTAGGTCTTCGTGAGCAAGCAAGTTGGATGCACACCCACTTAGTTTCTTTTTGAGCTTTCATACATTTATAGCTCTAGTGCATCCGTTGCATGGCAATCCCTACTCACTCACATTGATATCTATTGATGGGCATCTCCATAGCCCGTTGATATGCCTAGTTGATGTGAGACTATCTTCCCCTTCTTTTTGTCTTCTCCACAACCACCATTCTATTCCACCTATAGTGCTATATCCATGGCTCACGCTCATGTATTGTGTGAAGATTGAAAAAGTTTTGAAAAAGTTAGAGTATGAAACAATTGCTTGGCTTGTCATCGGGGTTGTGCATGACTTAAATACTTTGTGTGGTGAAGATGGATCATAGCCAGACTATATGATTTTGTAGGGATAACTTTCTTTGGCCATGTTATTTTGAGAAGACATAATTGCTTTGTTAGTATGCTTGAAGTATTATTATTTTTATGTCAATATAAACTTTTGTCTTGAATCTTTCTAATCTGAATATTCATACCACAATTAAGAAGATTTGCATTGAAATTATGCCAAGTAGCACTCTGCATAAAAAATTCTCTTTTTATCATTTACCTACTCGAGGATGAGCAGGAATTAAGCTTGGGGATGCCTGATACATCTCCAACGTATCTATAATTTTTGATTGCTCCATGCTATATTATCTACTGTTTTGGACTATATTGGGCTTTATTTTCCACTTTTATATTATTTTTGGGACTAACCTATTAACCAGAGGCCCAGCCCAGAATTGCTATATTTTTTTTTTGCCTATTTCAGTGTTTCGGAGAAACAGAATATCAAACGGAGTCCAAACGTAATAAAATCTTCGGGAACGTGATTTTCTCACCGAACGTGATCCAGGAGACTTGGTGTCGGTGTCAAAACCGGCAGACCTCGGGTAGGGGGTCCCGAACTGTGCGTCTAGGCCGGATGGTAACATGAGGCAAGGGACACGAAGTTTTACCCAGGTTCGGGCCCTCTTGATGGAGGTAAAACCCTACGTCCTTCTTGATTAATATTGAAGATATGGGTGTTACAAGAGTAGATCTACCACGAGATCAGGGAGGCTAAACCCTAGAAGCTAGCCTACGGTATGATTGTATGTTGTGATTGTTGTCCTACGGACTAAAACCCTTGGGTTTATATAGACACCGAAGAGGGTTAGGGTTACACAAGGTCGGTTACAATGGAGGAGATATCCATATACGTATTGCCTAGCTTGCCTTCCACGCCAAGTAGAGTCCCATCCGGACACGAGACGAAGTCTTCAATCTTGTATCTTCATAGTCTAACAGTCCGGCCAATGGAGATAGTCCGGCTGTCCGGAGACCCCCTAATCCAGGACTCCCTCAGTAGCCCCTGAACCAGGCTTCAATGACGATGAGTCCGGCGCGCAGTTGTCTTCGGCATTGCAAGGCGGGTTCCTTCTCCGAATACATTATAGAATAAGTTGAATACGAGGATAGTGTCCAACCCTGCAAAATAAGTTCCACAGTCCTCCGCAGAGAGAATAATTTTTCCTCAGATCTAATTTGCTGGCTTGTTTTGACAGCATGACGTCATGTCATGGCCCGGTGATTATTCAAACCGTTTCTCTTAACCAGCTCCACACATATCGCGAGGCGGTTTCTTGACACGTCTTGCCAAAGCGGAGATCGTGTTCCCCTAATTACGGGATTCTTATTAATGCGGTTCGTGGGTAACCCAACCGTGTCTAGGACTCCTAGATTATAGGTAAGTCCTAAACGACTACGGAGAGGATGCTTGATATTCACCCTCTTTATAAGGGGACAAGGTTTTCGCTTTTTCCCTTCCGTGCTCAATCAAACCCTTCCCCCGCCTCGAATTCTAACACCCAAAGCCCAGGTCAGGTGCTCCGGATGTTCAACTATGTCCGGATCCAGCCTTCAAGGCTGATGGACGCCCTCCTCCGTTATGGAAGAGGACATTAAGAAGCTGAGGGAGGCCAGATATCTGACCGCCGAGGTGTCGCATCGACTGCCTGCTCGAGGGCAGGTCATCCCTACTCCCGAACCCAACGAGAACGTTGTGTTCGTCTCCCACTTCCTTCGAGGTCTAGGCCTCACTCTCGATCCTTTCGTCAGGGGCTTGATGTTCTATTACGGGTTAGATTTCCACGATCTAGCCCCGAACTCCTTTCTCCACATCATGACATTTATTGTCATGTGTGAGGCCTTCCTCCGTGTTACCCCTCACTTTGGCCTGTGGCTCAAGACCTTTGAAGTAAAGCCGAAGATGATCGAGGGGAAACAAGCCGCGTGCGGAGGTGCATCAATAGGCAAGATGGCAGGAGCTCCATGTTGGAAATATGCCCTAAAGGCAATAATAAAATGGTTATTATTATATTTCTTTGTTCATGATAATTGTCTATTGTTCATGCTATAATTGTGTTATCCGGAAATCATAATACATGTGTGAATACATAGACCACAACACGTCCCTAGTGAGCCTCTAGTTGACTAGCTCGTTGATCAAAAGATAGTCATGGTTTCCTGACTATGGACATTGGATCTCATTGATAACGGGATCACATCATTAGGAGAATGATGTGATGGACAAGACCCAATCCTAAGCATAGCTCAAAGATCGTGTAGTTCGTTTGCTATAGCTTTTCCGAATGTAAAGTATCATTTTCTTAGACCATGAGATTGTGCAACTCCTGGATACCGGTGCTTTGGGTGTGCCAAATGTCACAACGTAACTGGGTGACTATAAAGGTACACTACGGGTATCTTCGAAAGTGTCTGTTGGGTTGGCACGAATCGAGACTGGGATTTGTCACTCCGTATGACGGAGAGGTATCTCTGGGCCCACTCGATAATGCATCATCATAATGAGCTCAATGTGACCAAGTGGTTGATCATGGGATCATGCATTACGGTACGAGTAAAGTGACTTGCCGGTAACGAGATTGAACGAGGTATTGGGATACCGACGATCGAGTCTCGGGCAAGTAACATACCGATTGACAAACGGAATTGTATATGGGATTGATCGAATCCTCGACGTCGTGGTTCATCTGATGAGATCATCGAGGAGCATGTGGGAGCCAACATGGGTATCCAGATCCCGCTATTGGTTATTGACCGGAGAGTCGTCTCGGTCATGTCTACGTGTCTCCCGAACCCGTAGGGTCTACACACTTAAGGTTCGGTGACGCTAGGGTTGTTGAGATATTAGTATACGGTAACCCAAAAGTTTTTCGGAGTCCCAGATGAGGTCCCGGACGTCACGAGGAGTTCCGGAATGGTCCGGAGGTGAAGATTTATATATAGGAAGTCAAGTTTCGGCCATCGGGAAGGTTTTCGGGGTAATCGGTATTGTACCGGGACCACCGGAAGGGTCCCGGGGGTCCACCGGGTGGGGCCACCTATCCCGGAGGGCCCCATGGGCTGAAGTGGGATGGGAACCAGCCCCAGATGGGTTGGTGCACCCCCCATGGGCCTCCCCTGCGCCTAGGGTTGAAAACCCTAGGGGTGGGGGCGCCCCACTTGGCTTGGGGGGCACTCCACCCCCCTTGGTCGCCGCCCCACTTGGAGATGGCATCTCCTAGGGCCGATGCCCCCTAGGGGTCCTATAAATAGTGGGGGGGAGGGAGGGCAGCCGCACCCTAACCCCTGGCGCCTCCCTCTCCCTCCCGTGACACCTCTCCTTCTCGCAGTGCTCGGCGAAGCCCTGCCGAGATCGCTGTAGTATCCACCACCACGCCGTCGTGCTGCTGGATCTCCATCAACCTCTCCTTCCCCCTTGTTGGATCAAGTTGGAGGAGACGTCTTCCCAACCGTACGTGTGTTGAACGCAGAGGTGCCTTCCGTTCGGCGCTAGGTCATCGATGATTTGGATCACGATGAGTACGACTCAATCAACCCCGTTCTCTTGAACGCTTCCGCGCGCGATCTACAAGGGTATGTAGATGCACTCCCCTCTTCCTGGTTGCTAGATTCCTCCATAGATTGATCTTGGTGATGCGTATAAAATTTTAAAATTCTGCTACGTTCCCCAACAGTGGCATCATGAGCCAGGTCTATGCGTAGTTTCTATGCACGAGTAGAACACAAAGCAGTTGTGGGCGTGGATATTGTCGATTTTCTTGCCGTTACTAGTCTTATCTTGATTCGGCGGCATCGTGGGATGAAGCGGCCCGGATCGACCTTACACGTACACTTACGTGAGACTCGTTCCACCGATTGACATGCACTAGTTGCATAAGGTGACTAGCGGGTGTCTGTCTCTCCCACTTTAGTCGGATCGGATTCGATGAAAAGGGTCCTTATGAAGGGTAAATAGAAATTGGCATATCACGTTGTGGTTTTGGTGTAGGTAAGAAACGTTCTTGCTAGAAACCTATAGCAGCCACGTAAAAACTTGCAACAACAATTAGAGGACGTCTAACTTGTTTTTGCAGCATGTGCCATGTGATGTGATATGGCCAAAAGGATGTGATGAATGATATATGTGATGTATGAGATTGATCATGTTCTTGTAATAGGAATCACGACTTGCATGTCGATGAGTATGACAACTGGCAGGAGCCATAGGAGTTGTCTTAATTTATTTATGACCTGCGTGTCAACATAAACATCATGTAATTACTTTACTTTATTGCTAAAGCGTTAGCCATAGTAGTAGAAGTAATAGATGACGAGACAACTTCAAGAAGACACGATGATGGAGATCATGGTGTCATGCCGGTGACAACGATGATCATGAAGCCCCGAAGATGGAGATCAAAGGGAGCAAATGACATTGGCCATATCATGTCACTATTTGATTGCATGTGATGTTTATCATGTTTTGCATCTTATTTGCTTAGAACGACGGTAGCTTAAATAAGATGATCCCTCGTAATAATTTCAAGAAAGTGTTCCCCCTAACTGTGCACCGTTGCGAAGGTTCGTTGTTTCGAAGCACCACGTAATTATCGGGTGTGATAGATTCTAACGTTCGAATACAACGGGTGTAAGCCAGATTTACACACGCAATACACTTAGGTTGACTTGACAAGCCTAGCATGTACAGACATGGCCTCGGAACACGGAAGACCGAAAGGTCGAGCATGAGTCGTATAGAAGATACGATCAACATGAAGATGTTCACCGATGTTGACTAGTCCGTCTCACGTGATGATCGGTCATGGCCTAGTTGACTCGGATCATGTTTCACTTAGATGACTAGAGGGATGTCTATCTGAGTGGAAGTTCATTGAATAATTTGATTAGATGAACTTAATTATCATGAACTTAGTCTAAAATCTTTACACTATGTCTTGTAGATCAAATGGCCTACGCTAATGTTGCCCTCAACTTCAATGCGTTCCTAGAGAAAACCAAGCTGAAAGATGATGGCAGCAACTATACGGACTGGGTCCGGAACCTGAGGATCATCCTCATAGCTGCCAAGAAAGATTATGTCCTAGAAGCACCGCTAGGTGACGCACCCATCCGAGAGAACCAAGACGTTATAAACACTTGGCAGTCACGTGCTGATGATTACTCTCTTGTTCAGTGCGGCATGCTTTACAGCTTAGAACCGGGGCTCCAAAAGCATTTTGAGAGACACGGAGCATATGAGATGTTCGAAGAGCTAAAATGGTTTTCCAAGCTCATGCCCGGGTCGAGAGATATGAAGTCTCCGACAAGTTCTTCAGTTGTAAGATGGAGGAAAACAGTTCTGTCAGTGAGCACATACTCAAAATGTCTGGGTTGCATAACTGCTTCACTCAGCTAGGAGTTAATCTCCCAGATGACGCGGTCATTGACAGAATCCTTCAGTCGCTTCCACCGAGCTACAAGAGCTTTGTGATGAACTTCAATATGCAGGGGATGGAAAAGACCATTCCTGAGGTATATTCAATGCTGAAATCAGTGGAGGTGGAAATCAAAAAGGAACATCAAGTGTTGATGGTGAATAAAACCACTAAGTTCAAGAAAGGCATGCGTAAAAAGAACTTCAAAAAGGACGGCAAGTGAGTTGCCACGCCCGATAAGCAAGCTGCCGGGAAGAACTCAAAGAATGGACCCAAGCCTAAGACTGAGTGTTTTTATTGCAAGGGAAGTGGTCACTGGAAGCGGAACTGCCCCAAATAATTAGCGGACAAGAAGGCCGGCAACACTAAAGGTATATGTGATATACATGTAATTGATGTGTACCTTACCAGTACTCGTAGTAGCTCCTGGGTATTTGATACCGGTGCGGTTTCTCACATTTGTAACTCAAAGCAGGAGCTATGGAATAAGCGGAGACTGGCGAAGGACGAGGTGACGATGCGCGTCGGGAATGGTTCCAAGGTGATGTGATCGCCGTCGGCACGCTGCCTCTACATTTACCTACGGAATTAGTTTTAAACCTCAATAATTGTTATCTAGTGCTAGCTTTGAGCATGAACATTGTATCAGGATCTCGTTTAATTCGAGATGGCTACTCATTTAAATCCGAGAATAATGGTTGTTCTATTTATATGAGAGATATGTTTTATGGTCATGCTCTACTGGTGAATGGTTTATTCTTAATGAATCTCGAGCGTAATGTTACACATATTCATAGTATGAATACCAAAAGATGTAAGGTTGATAATGATAGTCCCACATACTTGTGGCACTGCCGCCTTGGTCACATAGGTGTCAAACGCATGAAGAAGCTCCATGCAGATGGACTTTTGGAGTCTCTTGATTACGAATCATTTGACACATGCGAACCATGCCTCATGGGTAAAATGACCAAGACTCCGTTCTCAGGAACAATGGAGCGAGCAACCAACTTATTGGAAATCATACATACTGATGTGTGCGGTCCAATGAGTGTTGAGGCTCGCGGTAGCTATCGTTATGTTCTCACCCTCACTAATGACTTGAGTAGATATGGATATGTCTACTTAATGAAACACAAGTCTGAGACCTTTGAAAAGTTCAAGCAATTTCAGAGTGAGGTCGAGAATCAACGTGACAGGAAAATCAAGTTCTTGCGATCACATTGTGGGGGAGAATACTTGAGTCATGAATTTGGCACACACTTAAGGAAATGTGGAATAGTTTCACAACTCACGCCGCCTGGAACACCTCAGCATAATGGTGTGTCCGAACGTCGTAATCGCACTCTATTGGATATGGTGCGATCTATGATGTCCCTTACCGATTTACCGCTGTCATTTTGGGGCTATGCTTTAGAGACTGCCGCATTCACTTTAAATAGGGCTCCGTCGAAATCCATTGAGACGACACCGTATGAATTATGGTTTGGGAAGAAACCTAAGCTGTCGTTTCGAAAAGTTTGGGGATGTGATGCTTATGTCAAGAAACTTCAACCTGAAAAGCTCGAACCCAAATCGGAAAAATGCATCTTCATAGGATACCCTAAAGAAACTATTGGGTATACCTTCTACCTCAGATCCAAAGGCAAGATCTTTGTTGCCAAGAATGGATCCTTTCTAGAGAAAGAGTTTCTCTCGAAAGAAATAAGTGGGCGGAAAGTAGAACTCGATGAAGTATTACCTCTTGAACCGGTAAGTGGCGCAGCTCAAGAAAATGTTCCTGAGGTGCCTGCACCGACTAGAGAGGAAGTTAATGATGATGATCATGAAACTTCAGATCAAGTTGCTACTGAACTTCGTAGGTCCACAAGGACACGTTCCGCACCAGAGTGGTACGGCAACCCTGTCCTGGAAATCATGTTGTTAGATAACGGTGAACCTTCGAACTATGAAGAAGCAATGGCGGGCCCAGATTCTGACAAATGGCTGGAAGCCATGAAATCCGAGATAGGATCCATGTATGAAAACGAAGTATGGACTTTGACTGACTTGCCCGATGATCGGCGAGCCATAGAAAATAAATGGATCTTTAAGAAGAAGACAGACGCGGATGGTAATGTAACCATCTATAAAGCTCGGCTTGTCGCTAAGGGTTATCGACAAGTTCAAGGGGTTGACTACGATGAGACTTTCTCACCCGTAGCGAAGCTGAAGTCCGTCCGAATCATGTTAGCAATTGCCGCATTCTATGATTATGAGATATGGCAAATGGACGTCAAAACAGCATTCCTTAATGGTTTCCTTAAGGAAGAATTGTATATGATGCAGCCGGAAGGTTTTGTCGATCCTAAGAATGCTGACAAGGTGTGCAGGTGCCAACGCTTGATTTATGGGCTGGTGCAAGCATCTCGGAGTTGGAACATTCGTTTTGATGAGATGACCAAAGCGTTTGGGTTTACGCAGACTTATGGAGAAGCCTGCATTTACAAGAAAGTGAGTGGGAGCTCTGTGGCATTTCTCATATTGTATGTGGATGACATACTGTTGATGGGAAATGATATAGAATTCTTGGAAAGCATAAAGGCCTATTTGAACAAGTGTTTTTCAATGAAGGATCTTGGAGAACCTGCTTACATATTAGGCATCAAGATCTATAGAGATAGATTGAGACACCTCATTGGTCTTTCACAGAGTACGTACCTTGACAAGATATTGAAGAAGTTCAATATGAATCAGTCAAAGAAGGAGTTCTTGCCTGTATTGCAAGGTACGAGATTGAGCATGGCTCAATGCTCGACCACGGCAGAAGATAGAGAAAAGATGAGTGTCGTCCCCTATGCCTCGGCCATAGGGTCTATCATGTATGCTATGCTATGTACCAGACCTGATGTAAACCTTGCCGTAAGTTTGGTAGGAAGGTAACAATGTAATCCCGGCATGGAACACTGGACAGCGGTCAAGAATATCCTGAAGTACCTGAAGAGGACTAAGGATATGTTTCTCGTTTATGGAGGTGACGAAGAGCTCGTCGTAAAGGGTTACGTCGATGCTAGCTTCAACACAGATCTGGATGACTCTAAGTCACAAACCGGATACGTGTATATTTTGAATGGTGGGGCAGTAAGTTGGTGCAGTTGCAAGCAAAGCGTTGTGGCGGGATCTACATGTGAGGCGGAGTACATGGCAGCCTCAGAGGCAGCACAAGAGGCAATCTGGGTGAAGGAGTTCATTACCGACTTAGGAGTCATACCCAATGCGTCGGGCCCGATGACTCTCTTCGGTGACAACACTGGAGCTATTGCCCTTGCCAAGGAGCCCAGGTTTCACAGGAAGACCAGGCATATCAAGCGTCTCTTCTACTCCATTCATGAAAGTGTTCAAAATGGAGACATAGATATTTGTAAAGTACATACGGACCTGAATATGGCAGATCCGTTGACTAAACCTCTCCCTAGAGCAAAACATGATCAACACCAGAACTGCATGGGTGTTCGATTCATCACAATGTAACTAGACTATTGACTCTAGTGCAAGTGGGAGACTGTTGGAAATATGCCCTAGAGGCAATAATAAAATGGTTATTATTATATTTCTTTGTTCATGATAATTGTCTATTGTTCATGCTATAACTATGTTATCCGGAAATCGTAATACATGTGTGAATACATAGACCACAACACATCCCTAGTGAGCCTCTAGTTGACTAGCTCGTTGATCAAAAGATAGTCATGGTTTCCTGACTATGGACATTGGATGTCATTGATAACAGGATCACATCATTAGGAGAATGATGTGATGGACAAGACCCAATCCTAAGCATAGCTCAAAGATCGTGTAGTTCGTTTGCTATAGCTTTTCCGAATGTCAAGTATCATTTCCTTATACCATGAGATTGTGTAACTCCCGGATACCGTAGGAGTGCTTTGGGTGTGCCAAACGTCACAACGTAACTGGGTGACTATAAAGGTACACTACGGGTATCTCCGAAAGTGTCTGTTTGGTTGGCACGAATCGAGACTGGGATTTGTCACTCTGTATGACGGAGAGGTATCTCTGGGCCCACTCAGTAATGCATCATCATAATGAGCTCAATGTGACCAAGTGGTTGATCACGGGATCATGCATTACGGTACGAGTAAAGTGACTTGCCGGTAACGAGATTGAACGAGGTATTGGGATACTGACGATCGAGTCTCGGGCAAGTAACATACCGATTGACAAAGGGAATTGTATACGGGATTGATTGAATCCTCGACGTTGTGGTTCATCCGATGAGCTCATCGAGGAGCATGTGGGAGCCAACATGGGTATCCAGATCCCGCTGTTGGTTATTGACCGGAGAGTCGTCTCGGTCATGTCTGCATGTCTCCCGAACCCGTAGGGTCTACACACTTAAGGTTCGGTGATGCTAGGGTTGTTGAGATATTAGTATACGGTAACACGAAAGTTGTTCGGAGTCCCGGATGAGATCCCGGACGTCACGAGGAGTTCCGGAATGGTCCGGAGGTGAAGATTTATATATAGGAAGTCAAGTTTCGGCCATCAGGAAGGTTTTCGGGGTAATCGGTATTGTACCGGGACCACCGGAAGGGTCCCGAGGGTCCACCAGGTGGGGCCACCTATCCCGGAGGGCCCCGTGGGCTTAAGTTGGGGGGGAACTAGCCCCAGATGGGCTGGTGCACCCCCCATGGGCCTCCCCTGTGCCTTGGGTTGGAAACCCTAGGGGTGGGGGCGCCCGACTTGGCTTGGGGGGCACTCCACCCCCCTTGGCCGCCCCCCCCTTGGAGATGGCATCTCCTAGGGCCGCGCCCCCTAGGGGTCCTATAAATAGTGGGGGGGAGGGAGGGCAGCCACACCCTAACCCCTGGTGCCTCCCTCTCCCTCCCGTGACACCTGTCCTTCTCGCAGTGCTCGGCGAAGCCCTGCCGAGATCGCCATAGTTTCCACCACCACGCCGTCGTGGTGCTGTATCTCCATCAACCTCTCCTTCCCCCTTGCTGGATCAAGTTGGAGGAGACGTCTCCCCAACCGTACGTGTTTTGAACGCGGAGGTGCCGTTCGTTCGGCGCTAGGTCATTGGTGATTTGGATCACGACGAGTATGACTCAATCAACCCCGTTCTCTTGAACGCTTCCGCGTGCGATCTACAAGGGTATGTAGATGCACTCCCCTCTCCCTCGTTGCTAGATGACTCCATAGATTGATCTTGGTGATGCATAGAAAATTTTAAAATTCTGCTACGTTCCCCAACACTCCATGGCCGAGAGGTTCCTTTCCAGAGGTGCCCGAATTATGGCAACAGGAGTGGTTTTATGTCACGGCTCCCAGAAGTGCCAAGTGGGCGGCTGCCCCCGCTTTCCGCTCGGGCCCCCCGCCACAACTGATGTCATGGATTAGCAGGGGTCTGAGCTGGGGTCCAGCCAAGGATGTGCCTATGCTGCAAAGCCGCATCCGAGATCTCTTCGAGGGAGATTCAAATTTGGTTGCGGTAATACAAGTTATGCTGGTTCGCCAAGTCCAGCCTTGCAAACGCCGGCCCCTGCGCTTGTGGGAGTTCAACCTAGAGGGGCCATGTGCCATTCAAAGTTTCCTCGGACTGACGCACGAGGAGATGTACAAGTCATTCTTCAGACCTCAAGTGGAATGTCCGGATATCACCGAGGACGTGGGCCTAAGCAGTAACCGCGCTGCCGAACAAGTAAGAAATCCTCTAGCCGAACACACTATCTTTTATTCGAGGTTATTTTTGAGAGTTCGCCTTTTGACCAGGACTGGCTAACGAAGGCGAAGTTGATTCTGTGTTTGGCCCCCCTCCCTGAGGGTTTGGAAAATCCGGTATTGGAGAAGATGCTCAAGGTCGCACCTTGCACGGAGCCCTTGAAGGAAGATACCGAGGGGGATAATACGGGCGAACGCGGGCCCCCATCGCTACCCGCTCCGACTGAGGGAACAAGCGTTTCCATGAAGGAGGACGACCGGGGGAGGAAAAGGACTGCTTCCGAGGATCCGGAAGCCGAAGCCTCCAAACGGGAGAAGAAGTCTCCCACAGAGGGTCCTGCCTCGGGGGGTGCTTTTGCTGCACAAAGTCCGCGAGGGGATCAGCCCTCCAACGAGTCGTAAGTGATCCAAAATATTTTAATAGTAAGAGTATGCTATCTTTTTCCTCTGAGAAAACAACCACCGCATATATCTTGCAGTTCGGGCCTCAGCCCCTCTCAAATGAGTTCGTCTTCGGGGGATCTTCTTCCGAAGATGATGGAGAGCGAAACGCCTCCCTCGAACTCCTCCGCTCCAGAAGCGGGCGACCCCGAAGTGTCGTCGCAGAGGGCCTCTCCGGATCCGGTGAGGCCAGAAGATAGTCCTGTAGGCCCCAGAAGTCCCCAATGTCCGGCTCCCGAAGAGAGCATACGAAAGAGTCAGGCACCACCTGGTGTGCGGTCGGACGTTCTGAGGGAGTTGGTGGGGCGAGCGGCCATCTCAGAAGAGCACCGTATGTTGATGGTTACGGTGATGGAGAGAATCTTGCCAGCTGAAAGCGGATTACATGAAGCCTTTATGAGTCTACTGACAGGCTTTGAGGTATGTGAGATAATATGTGATAGTACTGCACATGTTAGGTGTGCCCTGTGTAGATAGTAGCCCCTGAGACTCTGGTTGTCGTCGAGACCGGCAGCGAACAGAGGATCGTACTCCCAGGCAATAACCAGACTGCCTCTATGTGCAGGTGGTGGAAGCTCCGGTGGCTAGCCGGACTAATGAGTTTGCCCAATTAAAATGGTAACTAGATGCGGTAGACGCCGACATCGAGCTTGTTAACAAGAGGCTTGATGAGGCACGGGGTAAGTGTTATCATCCGGTGAACACCACATAGTAAGAGCAGCATAATGCCAGTATCTTTAATATGTTGTGACTGCAGATGGAGCTGCCACCATGGAAGCCTTGCAAGCGAAACTTGCCCGAGCCAAGGAACAAGCGAGGATTAGTAATGCGGCTGCTTTGAAGGCAGCCGAAGAGCTGAAAGCCAAGAAGGCTGCACATTGCGGGAGCCAGGAGAAGATGGCCAAGATGGTCGTAGAGTTAAAAGACACTGCCAACCGTTGCCAGGTCCTTGAGAAAGAAAATCGAGCGAATGCAACGGACCTTGAGAAGGCTGCGGCGGCAGACAAAGACATCCGTTCTGCTATGAGGGCGAAGAAGGAGGAGCTGCAGGAAGCCGGTGATATTGCGGCTGGGAAACCCTTCATGTTATGGAGGAAGTTTGGAGATCCACGGTATGCCCCTCTGGATCGGCTGTGGAGCTCGGCAGATGCGTATATGGATTTGGCGGCGAGCGCTGCCGATGCGGCCAAGTACTTCCAAGGTCAGACAGATCATGAAGTGGACAAGATGTTCTGGACGCAATTCCACGTTCTAGAGCATCCGCTTTCATTGACTGACCAGCTAGCCGAATGGGCCGAACTGAATAGGTTGTCCGGACTCACCATGAGGTCTGTTGTGGATCAGCTACGGCCGGAAGGGCCTAAGCCGAACAACTATTTCAGCTTAGTGCAGCAGTTCCTTGATGCGGTGCTGCGCATTAATGCAATGAAGAGGTCAGCGTGCATAGAAGGCTCGTGGATGGCCCTTGCCCGTGTTAAAGCATACTGGGCGGAGATGGACGCTACCACTGTTGCGGCGCAGGGTTCGGCCATAGGCCGTGTGGCTGCCAAACACTATTTCGAGGAAGTTCTCGAGGGTGCTCGTTTAATAGAGGCCCAGTGCTCGAAAAATATTATGTTTGAGTGATATGTATTCTCATTGTAAACATAATGCTTTTATGAAGTTTTTATAAGGCTATGTTTATACTTTTGCCTGAAAGTAGTATGATGGCTCCTGTGCGGCCGTTTATATATACATGTGTATAACCTGAAAGATTGCAGCCGTTGGCTTCAACCCCCATGCATATAATGCGGAGGTGCTCACAAAAAATGCGTGTTCACACTTAACCCAACGTCTTGGTCCTGATAAGGAGGTGATAGCGCAGCGAGCGAGGCAACCAGACTATAATGCTTTAACACTTTCACTTAGCCATAGGAGTTTGACAGTGGGGCTACTAGATAGCCCCTGGTGGCTCCGCACTCTCCCGATCACGGGGTGCGTATATGCGTGGCCGGAAAACGTCCCTTCATTAAGGCGGAGGAATTCTAGCATTCTGATAGGTCATCGAGTGGTTGACCAGTCTCATGCTATATCATGACAGTCAGTTTTCGGCTTTCTCTACTGAGGTGCTCGTCCGGATGAACCAGGGCACAATCGCAGTAGTTCTCCTGGTGCTACCTTACCCGGTAAAGCGGAACGTAAGGCACCAAAACACAGGAGTCGGGCAAACCCAACATTTGACCGAAGACAATGATTCGGAGCTGATGCATACAAGGCCGAACTCGCGACGCCGAACACTCCCTAAGGTATTCGGTCTTTATGGTATAAACCGGGCCGAAATAGTGCCGCTTGTAAGAAGCCCCTTGTGTCCAGGTACGTGCATTATTATGACGTGGCCACATGCCAAGACATCAGCATCCTTCTCAATTGTGCTAAGAATTCGGTGGATATGTATCAACAAGAGACAGTAAAAAAGGTTTACGCAGGGTCTTAATCTAAAAAGAATCCTTGGAGCGGGTCCCTGCTGCACTTCTGCGCCTGTGTCTCTGTTGTGCCGTATCCTGGACGGGTGTAGCACGATGATTATATGTAAAAGAGAGGAGCTTAGGTTAAAAAAAGCTGTCGTGCAAAAAGTAGTTTTAAAGTAAACCATGTATAATTCAAGGTGAGTAAGAATTGCCACTTGTCTGCGCAGGCTGAGCCCCTTGTATTTGTAATAGGGGTGTGCTCATTGATCCGGTATAAATTGCATATAGCTGCACCGGACTCGTCTAACCGTGTCCGAGGTCGTGACGACCTGCTAAATGTTTTAGTTGGTGAGGCCGTTTTTAGTGTGTGGCTGTCAAGGCAGCCGCACGCTCTTCGGCGCGCAAAAATCGCTTAACATTTCCGTTCACTGTAATGATGCCACATGGACCGGGCATCTTGAGTGTGAGGGAAGTGTAGTGTGGTATTGCATTAAAGCGAGCGAAAGCTTCACGTCCGAGTAGTGCTTGATAGCCACTTTGGAACGGAGCGATGTGGAAGGTTAGATGTTCGCTACGGAAGTTATCGGGGAGGCCGAATATAACTTTTAGTAGCAGGGAGCCCGTGCAATGAGCCCCTGGGCCTGGCGTTACTCCTTTAAAGGTAATATTTCTCTGGCGAATTTTTGTTGGGTCTATCCCCATTTCGCGGATTGTATCCTGGTATATCAGATTTAGACTGCTGCCACCGTCCATCAGGACTCGTGCGAAGCGGTATCCGTCAACTATTGGGTCTAATACCAGGGCAGCCCATCCTGCACGCCGGATACTTGCTGAGTAATCACGATGGTCGAAAGTGATCGGTTGAGACGACCAGTGGCAGGACTCCGCGGTGACAGGCCTTCGGGCGTATTTTTCTGGGAGTGCCGTTTTGTTTCTTCCATTGATCACGTGCAACACGTTTACTGTTTTGACTTCTGGTGGAAATTTCTTTTGTTCCCTGATGTCTCCCTTGAGAGGCTCATCCTCATCTTCACTTGGTGTATCCTCCCCCTTGTGTACGGCGTTGAGCTTGCTGGACTGCTTGAGGACCCAACATTCTCTGTGGGTATGATTGGCTGGTTTGCCAGGGGTGCTATGGACCTGACATATTTGGTCCAGAATTTTATTCAGGCTGGACAGCTCGTCTCTGGCGCCTTTAGAGGGCGGCTTCTGACCTGGCCGAGAGCTTTTGAATCCGGCGTTTACTACCGTGTTCTTCGTGCTGTCTCCTTTGTTCCGGCGTTTGTTATTGCTGTTGCGCCGTGATTTCCCGTTTCCATCTCTAACTTCGGATGTACTGGGGTCGCTGGTGCTGCGTCTGGCTAGCCAGCTGTCCTCACCCGCGCAAAAGCGGGTCATGAGGCTTGTTAATGCTGCCATCGTTCTCGGCTTTTCTTGGCCAAGGTGTCGGGCAAGCCATTCGTCACGGACGCTGTGCTTAAAAGCTGCCAAGGCTTCGGCATCCGGACAGTCGACAATTTGGTTATTTTTAGTAAGAAACCTGTTCCAAAGCTTTCAGGCTGACTCTCTGGGCTGTTGAGTTATATGACTCAAATCATCCGCGTCCGGAGGTAGGACATAAGTCCGTTGAAAGTTTGCCCGAAAAGCGTCTTCGAGCTCTGCCCAGCTTCCAATGGAGTTTTCGGGGAGGCCTTTGAGCCAGTGACGGGCTGGCCCTTTGAGTTTGAGTGGTAAGTACTTTATGGCGTGGAGATCATCTCCTTGAGCCATATGAATGTGGAGGATATAGTCCTCGATCCAGACCCCTGGGTCTGTTGTTCCATCGTATGCCTCTATGTTTACAGGTTTGAATCCCTCTAGAAGTTCATGATCCAGCACCTCATCGGTGAAACATAGGGGTGTGCGGCACCCCTGTATCTGGGTGTACCGCGTTGTTCAGATGTTATATCGTATGCTGGGGCGTGCCTGCGTGGTCCATAGATGGATCTGGTTGCGCTGTTCTTTTGGTGCAAGCCCCCGCGTGAATCGCGTATTGTCTTGTGAGTGGCATTGTTGGCCGCTCTATGTTGGCCGTGAGGTCGTCTATCCGGCCAGGTGGCTGTGTTGATTTTTGGTTGCCAGGGGTCTGAGGCCTCCTCATCGAATTCAGGTAGCAACTTCCGCTTTGGGTAGCTCTTGGTGAGGCGATTGTCGCCGTACTTCGCTGCTGTGTTGAGTAGTTTACTCCATCTGATTTGGAGTGTGTCCTGCGCGGCCTTGAGCCTTTGCTTCTGCTTCTTTAGGCTCCTCCCAGTGGCAACAAGCCTTTGACGGGCATTCTGCTGCTCTGGGTGCCTGTCCGACGTTGTGTCGTCCGGACTATTATCTTTGACAGAATTTGTTTGTTTGGTTTGATTCTCCGTATTGCCATGGTCCAGCAGTGATTCGCCCTGCTCCAACGCTGGGTTTGTATGATCGTTATTTCTGGCGAGGCGGGATTTGGGGTGGCGCCACCGCTTTGACTGCTTCTTGAGGGAACAAGCCTTCGGTGTGTCCTTTCGTTCCTCCTCGTCGTCTTGTTTTGGTGTGTCCACCATGTATACGTCATACGATGAGGTGGCTTTCCAGTTCCCTATAGGTGCTGGCTCATGTTTGTCTCCTACATCATCGTCAATACCGTCGATGTCTTCGGAGTCGAAGTCGAGCATGTCGGTTAAATCATCGACAGTGGCTACAAAGTGGGTGGTGGGTGGGCGTCAAATTTCTTCATCGTCCGTATCCCAGTCCTGTTGGCCATAATCCGGCCAGGGCTCTCCTGATAAAGAGAGAGACCTTAGTGAATTCAGGATGTCGCCGAAGGGCAAGTGCTGAAAGATATCCACAGCGATGAATTCCATGATCGGCGCCCAGTCGTATTTGATTGGCAGGGGCGCGGATGGTTCGGGGTCCGGAGGAGAGTCCGGCACCTTGGAGTCACGGGCTGCAAAGAGGATTATGCTGGTGTTCGGCTCGATCGCCGTTGAGACTGTAGCCCCTGAGGTGGTGTCTAGCCACCCGTCCTCGATTAGCGCAGCTGGCTCCGAGCTAAGGGTCGGAGCTGATGTGGGCGCGGCCTCTGGGGTACCGTCCGATGGCAGAGCTAGGTCATACCCATCGTGACAGTGCGGCGCGCCCGGCTGTGGCTCGAATCCGTCGAAGATCAAGTTCCCACGGATGTTGGCCGTGTAATTCAAACTTCCAAATCTGACCTGATGGCCAGGGGCGTAGCTTTCAATCTGCTCCAGATGGCCAAGCGAATTAGCCCGCAATGCAAAGCCGCCGAATACAAAGATCTGTCCGGGGAGAAAAGTCTCACCCTGGACCGCATCGCTATCGATGATAGTAGGAGCCATCAAGCCTAACGGCGACGGCACAGAGGAACTCTCAATGAAAGCTCCAATATCGGTGTCAAAACCGGCGGATCTCGGGTAGGGGGTCCCGAACTGTGCGTCTAGGCCGGCTGGTAACAGGAGGCAAGGGACACGAAGTTTTACCCAGGTTCGGGCCCTCTTGATGGAGGTAAAACCCTACGTCCTGCTTGATTAATATTGAAGATATGGGTGTTACAAGAGTAGATCTACCACGAGATCAGAGAGGCTAAACCCTAGAAGCTAGCCTACGGTATGATTGTATGTTGTGATTGTTGTCCTACAGACTAAAACCCTTCAGTTTATATAGACACCGAAGAGGGTTAGGGTTACACAAGGTCGGTTACAAAGGAGGAGATATCCATATACGTATTGCCTAGCTTGCCTTCCACGCCAAGTAGAGTCCCATCCCGACACGAGACGAAGTCTTCAATCTTGTATCTTCATAGTCTAACAGTCCGGCTGTCCGGAGAGCCCCTAATCCAGGACTCACTCACTTGGACCCTACTCTAGGGGGTCAAAGAGGAGGTCACGATGGTGGGGGGCGCCCCCCTAGGGCGCGCCCCCTGCCCCGTGGGCCCCTCGGTGCTCCACCAACGTACTCCTTCCTCCTATATATACACACGTACCTCCAAACGATCAGAACAGGAGCCAAAAACCTAATTCCACCGCCACAACTTTCTGTATCCACGAGATCCCATCTTGGGGCCTGTTCTGGAGCTCCGCCGGAACAGGGCCGTCATCACGGAGGGCTTCTACATCATCCTAGCCCCTCCGATGAAGTGTGAGTAGTTTACCTCAGACCTTCGGGTCCATAGTTAGTAGCTAGATGGCTTCTTCTCTCTCTTTGAATCTCAATACAAAGTTCTCCCCCTCTCTTGTGGAAATCTATTCGATGTAATCTTATTTTTGCGGTGTGTTTGTTGAGACCGATGAATTGTGGGTTTATGATCAAGTCTATCTATGAATAATATTTGAATCTTCTCTGAATTCTTTTATGTATGATTGGTTATCTTTGCAAGTCTCTCCGAATTATCCGTTTGGTTTGGCCAACTAGATTGGTAGTTCTTGCCATGGGAGAAGTGCTTAGCTTTGGGTTCGATCTTGCGGTGTCCTTACCCAGTGACAGAAGGGGCAGCAAGGCATGTATTGTATCGTTGCCATCGAGGATAACAAGATGGGGTTTATTTCATATTGCATTAATTTATCTCTCTACATCATGTCATCTTGCTTAAGGCGTTACTCTGTTTTTAACTTAATACTCTAGATGCATGCTGGATAGCGGTCGATGAGTGGAGTAATAGTAGTAGATGCAGAATCGTTTCGATCTACTTGTCATGGACATGATGCCTATATACATGATCATGCCTAGATATTCTCATAACTATGCTCAATTCTGTCAATTGCTCAACAGTAATTTGTTCACCCACCATAGAATACTTATGCTCTTGAGAGAACCCACTAGTGAAACCTATGGCCCCCGGGTCTATTCTCATCATATCAATCTCCATCACTTCAATCTTGCTTTGCTTTTTTACTTTGCCTTTACTTTTTACTTTGCATCTTTATACCAAAAATACCAAAAATATTATATCTATCAGATCTCACTCTCGTAAGTGACCGTGAAGGGATTGACAACCCCTAATCGCGTTGATTGCGAGTAGTTATCGCTCGTGTAGGTACAAGGGACTTGAGCGTGGCCTCCTACTGGATTGATACCTTGGTTCTCAAAAACTGAGGGAAATACTTACGCTACTCTGCTGCATCATCCCTTCCTCTTCGGGGAAAACCAACGCAAGCTCAAGATGTAGCAGTCCCAAAAGTAATATAAAAGTGGATAATAAAGCCCAATAATGTCTAAAATAGTAGATAATATAGCATGGAGCAATCAAAAATTATAGATACGTTGGACACGTATCAAGCATCCCCAAGCTTAATTCCCGCTCGTCCTCGAGTAGGTAAATGATAAAAACAGAAATTTTGATGCGGAGTGCTACTTTGCCTAATTTCAATGTAAATCTTCTTAATTGTGGTATGAATATTCAGATTCGAAAGATTCAAGACAAAAGTTCATATTAATATAAAAATAATAATACTTCAAGCATACTAACAAAGCAATTATGTCTTCTCAAAATATCATGGCCAAAGAAAGCTATCCCTACAAAATCATATAGTCTGGCTATGCTCTATCTTCACCACTCAAAGTATTTAAATCATGCACAACCCCGATGACAAGCCAAGCAATTGCTTCATACTTTTGACATTTTCAAAACTTTTTCGATCTTCACGCAATACATGAGCGTGAGCCATGGATATAGCACTATAGGTGGAATAGAATGGTGCTTGTGGATAAGACAAAAAGGGAGAAGATAGTCTCACATCAACTAGGCGTATTAACGGGCTATGGAGATGACCATCAATAGATATCAATGTGAGTGAGTAGGGATTGCCATGCAACGGATGCACTAGAACTATAAGTATATGAAAGCTCAAAATAAACTAAGTGGGTGTGCATCCAACTCACTTGCTCACGAAGACCTAGGGCATTTTGAGGAAGCCCATCATTGGAATATACAAGCCAAGTTCTATAATGAAAAATTCCCCCTAGTATATGAAAGTGACATAATGAGAGACTCTCTATCATGAAGATCATGGTGCTACTTTGAAGCACAAGTGTGGTAAAAGGATAGTAACATTGTCCCTTCTCTCTTTTTCTCTCATTTTTTATTTGGGCCTTTCTCTTTTTTTATGGCCTCTTTTTTTATATTTTTTTTCGTCCGGAGTCTCATCCCGACTTGTGGGGGAATCATAGTCTCCATCATCCTTTCCTCACTGGGACAATGCTCTAATAATAATGATCATCACACTTTTATTTACTTACAACTCATGAATTACAACTCGATTCTTAGAACAGAATATGACTCTATATGAATGCCTCCGGCGGTGTACCGGGATGTGCAATGTCTCATGAGTGACATGTATGAAAGAATTATGAACGGTGGCTTTGCCATAAATACAATGTCAACTACATGATCATGCATAGCAATATGACAATGATGGAGCATGTCACAATGAAAGGAATGGTGGAAAGTTGCATGGCAATATATCTTGGAATGGCTATGGAAATGCCATGATAGGTAGGTATGGTGGCTGTTTTGAGGAAGGTATTTGGTGGGTGTATGAAACCGGCGAAAAGTGCGCGGTATTAGAGAGGCTAGCAATGGTGGAAGGAAGGAAAGTGCGTATAATCCATGGACTCAACATTAGTCGTAAAGAACTCATATACTTATTGCAAAAATCTAGAAGTTATAAAAGCAAAGTATTACACGCATGCTCCTAGGGTGATAGATTGGTAGGAAAAGACCATCGCTCGTCCCCGACCGCCACTCATAAGGAAGACAATCAAGAAATAAATCATGCTCCGACTTCATCACATAACGGTTCACCATACGTGCATGCTACGGGAATCACAAACTTTAACACAAGCATTTCTCAAATTCAAAACTACTCAACTAGCATGACTCTAATATCACCATCCTCATATCTCAAAACAATTATCAAGCATCAATTTCTTCTTAGTATTCAACACACTCATACGAAAGTTTTATTATTAATCTTGCATACCAAGCATATTAGGATTTTAAGAAAATTAGCATGCTATTAAGACTCTCAAAATAATCTAATTGAAGAATGAGAGATCAATAGTTTCTATAAAACAAATCTACCACCGTGCTCTAAAAGATATAAGTGAAGCACTAGAGCAAAACTATAAAGCTCAAAAGATATAAGTGAAGTACTTAGAGTATTCTATCAAATTACAAATCATGTATGGCTCTATCAAAAGGTGTGTACAACAAGGATGATTGTGGTAAACTAATAAGCAAAGATTCAAATCATAAAAGATGCTCCAAGCAAAACACATATCATGTGGTGAATAAAAATATAGCTCCAAGTAAAGTTACCGATAGAAGTAGACGAAAGAGGGGATGCCTTCCGAGGCATCCCCAAGATTTGGCTTTTAGGTGTCCTTAGATTATCATGGTTGTGCCATGGGAATCCCCAAGCTTAGGCTCTTGCCACTCCTTGTTCCATAATCCATCAAATCTTTACCCAAAACTTGAAAACTTCACAACACAAAACTTAAAGTAGAAAACTCGTGAGCTCCGTTAGTGAAAGAAAACAAAAGACAACTTCAAGGTACTGTAATGAACTCATTCTTTATTTATATGGGTGTTAAACCTACTGTATTCCAACTTCTCTATGGATTATAAACTATTTTACTAGCCATAGATTCATCAAAAATAAGCAAACAACACACGAAAAACAGAATCTGTCAAAAACAGAACAGTCTGTAGTAATATGTAGCTAGCGCAAGATCTGGAACCCCAAAAATTCTAAAATAAATTTCTGGACGTGAGGAATTTATCTATTAATCATTTGCAAAAAGAATTAACTAAATAGCACTTTCTCATGAGCTCTAAAGTTTCTGTTTTCTACAGCAAGTTCAACAAGACTTTCTCCAAGTCTTCCCAATGGTTCTACTTGGCACAAACCCTAATTAAACACAAAAGACACAACCAAAACAGAGGCTAGTTAATTTATTTATTACTAAACAGGAGAAAAAAAATCAAGGAATAAAAATAAAATTGGGTTGCCTCCCAACAAGCGCTATCGTTTAACGCCCCTAGCTAGGCATAACAAGCAAGAATAGATCTAGATATTGCCACCTTTGGTAGGCAATCCATAAGTGGCTCTCATGATAGATTCATATGGTAATTTTATTTTATTTCTAGGGAAGTGTTCCATGCCCTTTTTAATGGAAATTTAAATCTAATATTCCCTTCCTTCATATCAATAATTGCACCAACCGTTCTAAGGAAAGGTCTACCGAGAATAATAGGGCAAGAAGGATTGCAATCTATATCAAGAACGATAAAATCTACATGCACATAATTCCTATTAGGAACAATAAGAACATCATTAATTCTTCCCATAGGTTTCTTAATAGTGTAATCCGCAAGATGCAAGTTTAGAGAGCAATCATCAAAATTACGGGAATCTAGTAAATCACACAAAGTTTTGGGAATAGTAGAGACACTAGCACCCAAATCACACAAAGCATAAAACTCATAATTTTTAATTTTAATTTTAATAGTTGGTTCCCACTCATCATAAAGTTTTCTAGGGATAGAAACTTCCAATTCAAGTTTTTCTTCATAAGATTGCATCAAGGCATCAACGATATGTTTAGTAAACGCTTTATTTTGACTATAAGTGTGAGGAGATTTTAGCATGGATTGCAACAAGGAAATACAATCAATCAAAGAGCAATTTTCATAGTTAAATTCCTTGAAATCCATAATAGTGGGTTTAGCAACATCTAGGGTTTTAATTTCTTCAATCCCACTTTTATCAAATTTAGCATCAAGATCAACAAATTCCGAATTCTTAGAACGCCTTCTAGGTAAAGGTGGATCATATTCAGTCCCATCATTATCAAGATTAATATTGCAAAACAAAGATTTAATAGGGGACACATCAATAACTTTTAGATCTTCATCATTATTTTCATAGGAATCCGGTTTAGCGGCCATCTTATTGACTAAGGTAGCTTGCATATCCGAAATTTTAGCAGTTAATTTTTCAAGATGGGAAATTTGGGATCTTATACCATCAAATTCTTTAGACATATCATCGAGCTCTTTATTCATATAATTCATGAAACTTTTTTGTTCCTTAAGCTCATTTCTAAAGAAATTATTATGCTCAAATTGCAAAACCACAAATTTCCTGACGTTGTTTTCGATCTCCTCTAACCTTTTAAGGTGAAGATCACCAAATCTAGGTAGAGCCATCGCGAGAAACAAGCAATCCAACACACGAGCAAACAAAGAGCAAATGGGCAAAAGAGGCAAATAGAGAGGGAGGATAGAGAGAGAGGGCGAATAAAACGGCAAGGGTGAAGTGGGGGATAGGAAAACAAGAGGCAAATGGCAAATAATGTAATGCGGGAGATAGGGATTGTGATGGGTACTTGGTATGTTGACTTTTGCGCAGACTCCCCGGCAACGGCGCCAGAAATTCTTATTGCTACCTCTTGAGCACTGTGTTGGATTTCCCCGAAGAGGAAGGGATGATGCAGCAAAGTAGCGTAAGTATTTCCCTCAGTTTTTGAGAACCAAGGTATCAATCCAGTAGGAGGCTACGCTCGACGAAACCAACGCGCTTAGGGGTTGTCAATCCCTTCACGGTCACTTACGAAAGTGAGATCTGATAGAGATGATAAATAATATTTTTTTGGTATTTTTGCTATAGAGATGCAAAGTAAATAAAGTAAAAGCAAAGTAAAAGCAAAGCAATAATAAAGTGATGGAGATTGATATGATGAGAAAGAGACCCGGGGGCCATAGGTTTCACTAGTGGCTTCTCTCAAGAGCATAAGTATTCTACGGTGGGTGAACAAATTACTGTTGAGTAATTGACAGAATTGAGCATAGTTATGAGAATATCTAGGTATGATCATGTATATAGGCATCACGTCCGAGACAAGTAGACCGAAACAATTCTCCATCTACTACTATTACTCCACTCATCGACCGCTATCCAGCATGCATCTAGAGTATTAAGTTAAAAACAGAGTAACGCCTTAAGCAAGATGACATGATGTAGAGGGATAGTTTCATGCAATATGATAAAAAATCCATCTTGTTATCCTCGATGGCAACGATACAATACGTGCCTTGCTGCCCCTTCTGTCACTGGGAAAGGACACCACAAGATCGAACCCAAAGCTAAGCACTTCTCCCATGGCAAGAACAACCAATCTAGTAGGCCAAACCAAACTGATAATTCGAAGAGACTTGCAAAGATAACCAATCATACATAAAATAATTCAGAGAAGATTCAAATATTATTCATTGATAGACTTGATCATAAAACCACAATTCATCGGTCTCAACAAACACACCGCAAAAACAAGATTACATCGAATAGATCTCCTTGAGAGAGGGGGAGAACATTGTATTGAGATCCAAAAGGAGAGAAGAAGCCATCTAGCTACTAGCTATGGACCCGTAGGTCTGAAGTAAACTACTCACACTTCATTGGAGGGGCTTGGATGATGATGTAGAAGCCCTCCGTGATCGATGCCTCCTTCGACGGAGCTCCGAAACAGGCCCCAAGATGGGATCTCATGGATACAGAAAGTTGCAGCGGTGGAATTAGGTTTTTGGCCCCGTCCCTGATCGTTTGGGGGTACGTGGATATATATAGGAGGAAGAAGTACGTCGGTGGAGCTTCGAGGGGCCCACGAGGCAGGGGGCGCGCCCCCTACCCTCATGACCACCTCGTGGCTTTCTTGACGGAGGGTCCAAGTCTCCTGGGTCTTATCTGATGATAAAATCACGTTTCCGAAGGTTTCATTCCGTTTGGACTCCGTTTGATATTCCTTTTCTTCGAAACCCTAAAACAGGCAAAAAAACAACAATTCTGGGCTGGGCCTCCGGTTAATAGGTTAGTCCCAAAAATAATATAAAAGTGGATAATAAAGCCCAATAATTTCTAAAATAGTAGATAATATAGCATGGAGCAATCAAAAATTATAGATACGTTGGAGACGTATCACATATCCTTGGTCCTTTTCGGGTATTTCAGGATGTTCTTGACTGCTATCCAGTGATCCACTCTGGATTACTTTGGTACCTCCCTGCTAAACTTGTAGCAAGGCACACATCAGGTCTGGTACACAACATTGCATACATGATAGAACCTATGGCTGAGGCATAGGGAATGACTTTCAGTTTCTCTCTATCTTCTGCAGTGGTCGGGCATTGAGTCTGACTCAACTTCACACCTTGTAACACAGGCAAGAACCCTTTCTTTGACTGATCCATTTTGAACTTCATCAAAACTTTATCAAGGTATGTGCTTTGTGAAAGTCCAATTAAGCGTCTTGATCTATCTCTATAGATCTTGATGCCCAATACATAAGCAGCTTCACCGAGGTCTTTCATCAAAAAAATTCTTATTCAAGTATCCTTTTATGCTATCCAGAAATTATGTATTATTTCCAATCAACAATATGTCATCCACATGTAATATTAGAAATGCTACAGAGCTCCCACTCACTTTCTTGTAAATACAGGCTTCTCCAAAAGTCTGTATAAAACCATATGCTTTGATCACACTATCAAAGCGTATATTCCAACTCCGAGAGGCTTGCACCAGTCCATAAATGGATCGCTGGAGCTTGCACACTTTGCTAGCACCTTTAGGATCGACAAAACCTTCTGGTTGCATCATATACAACTCGTCTTTAAGATATCCATTAAGGAATGAAGTTTTGACATCCATTTGCCAAATTTCATAATCATAGAATGCGGCAATTGCTAACATGATTCGGACATACTTAAGTATCGCTACGGGTGAGAAGGTCTCATCATAGTCAACTCCTTGAACTTGTCGGAAACCTTTCGCAACAAGTCGAGCTTTGTAGACAGTAACATTACTGTCAGCATCATTCTTCTTCTTGAAGATACTTTTATTCTCTATGGCTTGCCGATCATTGGGCAAGTCAACCAAAGTCCACACTTTGTGCTCATACATGGATCCCATCTCAGATTTCATGGCCTCAAGCCATTTCGTGGAATCTGGGCTCATCATTGCTTCCTCATAGTTCGTAGGTTCATCATGGTCAAGTAACATGACCTCTAGAACAGGATTACCGTACCACTCTGGTGCAGATCATACTCTAGTTGACCTATGAGGTTCGGTAGTAACTTGATCAGAAGTTTCATGATCATCATCATTGGCTTTCTCACCGATTGGTGTAGGAATCACTGGAACTGATTTCTGTGATGAACTACTTTCCCATAAGGGAGAAGGTACAATTACCTCATCAAGTTCTACTTTCCTCCCACTCATTTCTTTTGAGAGAAACTCCTTCTCTAGAAAGGATCCATTCTTAGCAACGAATATCTTGCCTTCGGATCTGTGATTGAAGGTGTACCCAACAGTTTCCTTTGGGTATCCTATGAAGACACATTTACCTGATTTGGGTTCGAGCTTATCAGGTTGAAGATTTTTCACATAAGGATCGCAACCCCAAACTTTCAGAAACAACAACTTAGGTTTCTTGCCAAACCACAGTTCATATGGTGTCATCTTAACGGATTTAGATGGTGCCCTATTTAACGTGAATGCGGCCATGTCTAAAGCATAACCCCAAAATGATAGCGGTAAATCAGTAAGAGACATCATAGATCGCACCATATCTAATAAAGTACGGTTACAACACATGTCTATGGTCAAGAAACTTAGCCATCTTTGATTAACGAGCTAGTCAATGAGAGGCATACTAGGGACACTCTGTTTGTCTATGTATTCACACATGTACTAAGTTTCTGCTTAATACAATTCTAGCATGAATAACAAACATTTATCATCATATAAGGAAATATAAATAACAACTTTATGATTGCCTCTAGGGCATATTTCCTTCATCTTCTAGCACTAAGAAACCACCTTCTACTCATTTAGGTACATCTCCATGGATTCTTGATACTGGAGCGTCTTTTCATACGACTTGTGATTCTTCCACTTTGACCTATGTTCGACCTATCGAGTCTCCTATTCGTGTTCTTACCACTGATGGCACTTCCCCCCTTGTAGCTAGTCGAGGCACTCTTAGCACTTCTTCATTTCATGTTCCCTCTGTCACTCATGTTCCTCGATTTACCATGCAGCTCATATCTGGTGGTCAGATTGTCGACTCTAGTTGTAGGGTCAATCTCGACTTTGATTCATGCTTTGTTCAGGATCGTTGCACGGGCACACTGCTTGGTGCTGGCCCTCGACGTTCTGATGGTCTTTAGGAGCTTGACTAGCTTCGTCTTCCATCCGTTTCCACCGCTGCCAGTCTCACAACCCCTGCTGCTGCATCTACCAGTTATTTTTCAGCAGTGGCATCATCGTCTTGGCCATTTATGTGGTTCTCATCTCTCGTCTTTGGTTCTTCCCGGTGTTCCAGGATCTATTCTAGTAATGCTTTGCTAGATTATCTAGGTTGTAGACTTGGCAAGAAAATTCAGCTACCCTATCATCAGAGTGAGTTAGTGTCTGAGTGCCCTTTTGATCTCGTTCACTCTAATGTTTGGGGTTCGGCTCCCTTCTCTTCGAAAGGGGGTCATTGATAATCCCCAAGTGCAGGGAATCATCATAGCAATTCCCAATAGTGGAAGTGATAAGTATGGAGTGTCGAATCCACAAGGAGCTAAAGGTAAGATCAACATTCTCTCAAGTCCTATCTGCCACTGATACGACTCTACGTACACCAAGCGTTTGCTTCCAACTAGAAACGAGAAATAGAACTACGTTGTGGGTATGAAGAGGATAACTTTGCATGGTATCGGAGAGCAAAAATATGAAATTAGGTGCTGTTATCATAAAGTTAGAATATATTACTAAATATTATAAATAGCGAGTGTGGAATAATGATGGATCGGTGTGTGGAATTGTCCTAGGCAATTGTTAACAAGATCGATAGTCGTCATTGCAATTTTATATGAGGGAGAGGCATAAGTTGACATACTTTCTCTTCTTGGATCATATGCACTTATGATTGGAACTCTAGCAAGCATCTGCAACTACTAAATATCATTAAGATAAAACCCAACCATAGTATTAAAGCATCAAGTCCCCTTTATCCCATATGCAACAACCCCCTTACTCGGGTGTATGCTTCTGTCACTCAAGCAACCCACTATAAGCAAATCATGAACGTATTGCAACACCCTACAACGGGAATCCCTCACACTTGCGCGACACGGAGGGCACAATAGGACATCACCAAAATAAAACATACAACTCGTACCAATCTAGATCATCAATCAACCCCAAGACAAAGGATATCTACTCAAAACATTATAGGATGGCAACACATCATTGGATCATAATATGTGGCATAAAGCACCATGTTCAAGTAGGGATTACAGTGGGGTGCGGGAGAGTGGACCGCGTAAAAGAGATGAGGATGGTGATGATGATGATGTTGATGAAGACGATCACTGCGGCGATGATTCCCTTCCCGATGGCACTCCGGCTCCACCGAGAGAGAGAGGAGAAGAGGTTCTCCCCCTTGTGCTTCCTCCTCCATGGCCTCCCCCTTGATGGGGAGAGGTTCCCCCTCTGGTCATTGGCCTTCATGGTGATGATGGCCCCTCCGGCATCCTCCTCCATGCCCTCCGGTGATGATGGCCTCCTCCGGTAGGGTGCCACAGAGGGCCTAGATCGATTTCTCGTGGCTACAAAGTCTTGCGGCGGCGAAACTTCTGATCTAGGTTATTTTCTAGAGGTTTGGGCATTTATAGGGAGGTTGGCGTCGAGAACAAGCCAGGGGGCCCCACGGCAAGTCCATGAGGCACGGGGGCACACATAGGGGGGGAGTGCCCCCACCCTCGTGGGGCCCACAGGACTCCCCTCCGGTAGATTTTTGTTCCAGTATTTTTTATATTTTCTAGAAAAATTTTCCGTTGATTTTCATCACATTCTGAGAACTTTTATTTCTGCACAAAAACAACACCACGGTAGTTCTGCTGAAAACAACGTCTGTCCAGGTTAGTTCTAATCAAATCATACCAAAATCATATAAAACTATTGTAAACATGGCATGAATACTTCATAAATTATAGATACATTGGAGACGTATCAGCATCCCCAAGCTTAATTCCTGCTCGTCCTCGAGTAGGTAAATGATAAAAGAAATAATTTATGAAGTGTGAATGCTAGCAAGTGCATAAATTTCATCAATGATAGTTCCAATCACTTTTTCTAGCATCATTATATATCATAACAGTAGCTATTCACATGTTAAAGTATAGATCATAAACTTTCTTGAGAACTAACAACCCGTGCTCTTAGTCATCAAACAATTGCAATTCATCTTATTTTCGGGAAGAGTCTATGTAAGAGCTTTGATTCAGCAAACTCCAAATACTCAACTATCATTTAATCTTTCACAATTGCTAACACTCATGTGATATTTATGGATTCAAAGTTTTAATCGGATAGAGAAAGATAGGGGCTTATAGTTTCGCCTCCCAACCTTTTACCTCAAGGGTAATGTCAACAATAATAATTTATGAGAACCTACATCCAAGTGGATATATATATATATCCGGATTGATCCAACACAAAGTGATTGCCAAAGGAAAAAGTGTAAAAAGGAAAGGTGATGACCACCATGACTCTTGTATAAGGGTAGAAGATAAAAGTAAAAGATAGGCCCTTCTCAGAGGGAAGCAGAGGTTGGTTTGCGCTTTTACGGTTGGATGCACAAAATCTTAATGCAAAAGAACGTCACTTTTATATTTCCACTTGTGATATGGACCTTTATTATGCAGTTCGACGCTTTTATTTCTTCCACATCACAAGATCTTATAAAGCTTATTTTCTCCACATTAATAAATCATACATATTTAGAGAGAAATTTTTATTGCTTGCAACAATGAAAACTTACTTAAAGGATCTTAATCAATTCATAGGTAGATATGGTGGACTCTCATGGCAAATTTGGGTTTAAGAATATTCGGAAGCACAAGTAGTATCTCTACTTGGTGCAAAGAATTTGGCTAGCATGAGGGGGAAAGGCAAGCTCAACATGTTGGATGATCCAAGACAATATAACATTTCGGATATAGAAAAACATAACCCATTAAGTTGTCTTCCTTGTCCAACATCAACCTTTTAGCATGTCATATTTTAATGAGTTCTCACAATTTCAAAATATGTCCAAGATAGTATATTTATATGTGAAATCTCTCTTCCTTCAATATTCTTTCATGAATTGTTCAACTGACCAATTCTGCGTTTGCTAACTTCCAATAAGTTTACTACCTATACTTATTATGTGTGAAGTCATTACTCCCCATGTTGTAAGCATATGAAACGTATATAAATTAAAATTTATGATATTCAATTCATTCAACCTTTTACTCATAGGATATATCTGAAGCACGTGAGTATATGACAAACTACTCCAAAAAGATATAAGTGAAGAATACTGAGTAGTCAAATAATTAAATAGACATGGGAGGATTCTTCTTCATTCAAGATTTCAGATCCAATGATCTTATTCAAACAGCAAGTAAAATTGAAAATACGCTCCAAGCAAGACACATATCATGTGACGAATAAAAATATAGCTCCGAGAAAGGTATACCGATAGTTTTGAAGACGAAAGAGGGGATGCCTTCCGGGGCATCCCCAAGCTTAGGCGCTTGAGTCTTCCTTGAATATTACCTTGGGGTGCCTTGGGCATCCCCAAGCTTAGGTTCTTTCCACTCCTTATTCTCCTCATATCGATATCTCACCCAAAGCTTAAAAACTTCAATCACACAAAACTTAACGGAACTTCGTGAGATAGGTTAGTATGATAAAGAGTAAACCATTCACTTTGGTACTTTCAAAGACAAGGTTCATAATTGTTCTCACACAATGCCTATTGTACCATATCATTTCTACAATTTATATTGAGAAATATAAGCCATAGAAACTAGAAAAGAAGCAAACTATGCAATGAAAACAGAATCTGTCAGAAACAGAACAGTCTGTAATGATCTGAATACCAACCTTACTTCTGCTACTCCAAAAATTATTAAATAAATTGGTGAACGTGAATAATTTGTCTATTAATCTTCTGGAAAAAGAATCAACTCAATCGCACTCTTCTGTAAAAAATGAAAGCTAATCTCGTGAGCGCAAAGTTTCTGTTTTTTTATAGCAAGATCACATTAACTTTCACCCAAGTCTTCCCAAAGGTCTTACTTGGCACTTTATTGAAACAAAAGCTATAATACATGATTAATACAGTAGCTTAATCATGAGAACACACAAAAACAGTAAGGGTAAATATTGGGTTGTCTCCCAACAAGCGCTTTTCTTTAATGCCTTTTAGCTAGGCATGATGATTTCAATGATGCTCACATAAAAGATAAGAATTGGAACATAAAGAGAGCATCATGAAGAATATGACTAGAACATTTAAACCTAACCCACTCCTGTGCCTAGGGATTTTGTGAGCACACAATTTATGGGAACAAGAATCAACTAGCATAGGAAGGCAAAACAAGTATAACTTCAAAACTTTAAGCACATAAAGAGGAAACTTGATATTATTGCAACTCCTACAAGCATGCATTCCTCCCTCATAATAATTTTCAGTAGAATCATGAATAATTTCAACAATATAACCATCACATAAAGCATTCTTTTTATGATCTACAAGCATAGAAATTTTACTACTCTCCACATAAGCCAAATTCTCCTCATTTGGAATAGTGGGAGCAAACCTCTTCTAAATCCACTTTAGATGATAGTATTATTCATACTCCAAAAGATATAAGTGAAGTTCATGGAGAATTCTACAATTAATACAGACTAACCAATATCCGAGCTCAAAATATATAAGTGAAGCACATGGAGCATTCTATAAAACCATACTCAAAAGATTTAAGTGAAGCACAAAGAGCAATTCTATAAGATGATACTTAAAAGATATGAGTGAAGCACATGAAGTATTCTATAAATCAGTAAAAGGCTATCTCATACTAGCAGGTTTCTTAAAGGAAAAAAACACAAAGGACGCAAATTATGTGAACAAAACAAAAACCGAGGTAATACCGATAATTGTTGAAGAAGAAAGATGAGATGCCAACCGGGGCATCCCCAAGCTTAGATGCTTGAGTATCCTTGAAATATTTACTTGGGGTGCCTTGGGCATCCCCAAGCTTGAGCTTTTGCCTCTCTTTATTCTTCTCATATTGATAGCTCCTTGATCTTCGAACACTTCATCCACACAAAACTTTAACAAAAACTTATTCCAACATAAACTTATCTGTTAGTGTAATAAAGCAAATCACTACCTTTAGGTACTGTTGCAAACTTATTCCAATTTCATATTAGAACTATATCTACTGTATTCCAACTTCACCATGGTTCATACCCCCTGATACTACCCATAGATTCATCAAAATAAACGAACAACTCATAGAAAACAGAATCTGTCAAAACAGGACAGTCTGTAGTAATCTGGAAGTTTAGTAAACTTCTGTAACTCCAAAAAATTCTAAAAAAGATACGAATATAAAAAAATATTGTACAGAAGTAATGTGCAAAAAGTTTCAGAGCCATTTGACTTTCCAGTAAAAAATGTAAAATCACGCGCAACAGCCAAAGTTTCTGTTTTTGTACTGCACAAAGTAAACAAGCAATCTAATCATCCTAAAACCAAGGCTTGGCACATTATTTTTATAATACAATGGATATATACTAGGGGATAATTATTTTCAGAGAAGCTTCCATGAATTGTTTTACATTTTTCCATTAGAATGAACACAAGTGCTCAAGGTCGACCCTCATTTCTTCAATGCATAATCTTCCAATCACTTCTCTTATTGAAAAACTTTTTAGGCATGATAGGTAAGTAAATTCTTTTTGTATTTTCATTCTTTTAAATTTTTTGTATGTTTCACCCACAACTAAATAGAAACAAAAAAGGAAAAACAAAATCTACTTAGTGAAGAAAGCAAACAAGCACACACGAGAATATCAACCCCACGCTATTGCTCCCCGGCAACGGCGCCAGAAAAGAGCTTGATAATCCCCAAGTGCAGGGAATCATCGTAGCAATTCCCAATGGTGGAAGTGATAAGTATGGAGTGTCGAACCCACAAGGAGCTAAAGGTAAGATCAATATTCTCTCAATTCCTATCTTCCACTGATACGACTCTACGTACACCGAGCGTTTGCTTCCAACTAGAAACGAGAAATAAAACTACGTTGTGGGTATGAAGAGGATAACTTTGCATGGTATCGGAGAGCAAAAATATGAAATTAGGTGCTGTTATCATAAAGTTAGAATATATTACTAAATATTATAAATAGCGAGTGTGGAATAATGATGGATCGGTGTGCGGAATTGTCCTAGGCAATTGTTCACAAGAGCGATAGTCATCATTGTAATTTTATACGAGGGAGAGGCATACGCTAACATACTTTCTCTTCTTGGATCATGTGGACTTATGATTGGAACTCTAGCAAGCATCCGCAATTACTAAAGATCATTAAGGTAAAACCCAACCATATCATTAAAGCATCAAGTTCCTTTATCCCATACACAACAACCCCCTTACCCGGGTTTATGCTTCTGTCACTCAGGCAACCCACTACAAGCGAATCATGAACGTATTGCAACACCCTACAGCGGGAATCCCTCATGCTTGTGCGACGGAGGGCACAATAGGATAGCACCAAAATAAAACATACAACTCGTACCAATCTAGATCATCAATCAACCTAAAGACAAAGGATATCTACTCAAAACATCATAGGATGGCAACACATCGTTGGATCATAATATGTGGCATAAAGCACCATGTTCAAGTAGGGATTACAACGGGGTGCGGGAGAGTGGACCGCGTAAAAAAGATGAGTATGGTGATGATGATGGTGATGTTGATGAAGACGATCACCGCGACGATAATTCCCCTCCCGATGGCACTCCGGCGCCACCGAGAGAGAGGAGGAGAGGTTCTCCCCTTGTGCTTCCTCCTTCATGGCCTCCCCCTGGATGGGGAGAGATTCCCCTCTGGTCATTGGCCTTCATGGTGATGATGGCCCCTCCGGGATCCTCCTCCATGCTGTCCGGTGATGATGTCCCCCTCCGGCAGGGTGCCAGAGAGGGCCTAGATTGATTTCTCGTGGCTACAGAGGCTTGCGGCGGCGGAACTTCAGATCTAGGTTATTTTCTGGAGGTTTGGGCATTTATAGGAGAGGTTGGCGTCAAGAACAAGTTAGGGGGCCCCACGGGAAGTCCACGAGGCATAGGGGCACGCCCAGGGGGGTGGGCTCGCCCCCCACCCTTGTGGGGCCCACGGGAATTCCCTTCGATAGATTTTTGTTCCAATATTTTTTATATTTACCAGAAAAATTCTCCGTTTATTTTCATCGCATTCTGAGAACTTTTTGTAGCGACCAGATCTCAAATGGTCCAATCTATGTGCTCCGGTGTCATCCCTGGATCAGTAATGCTGACACCACACATTACTTGAAGGATTTATAGCAGAGTAGCAATCACACACTTATTACATCGACTGTCTCAAAAGAGAACTTATTACAATAAATATGGCTTAAGGCCATCTAATAACGATAACAGCGGAAGGCTTGGAAGATAAGTGAGTCCATCAACTCCAACGGCATCATTGAGTATAGAACCACGACCTAAAACTCCTTAATCGTCGTCTAAAAAGTCTGCAACATTAACGTTGCAGCCCAAAAACGGGTCAGCACATGGAATATGCTGGCAATGTAACACATAGAGAGTAATGGAAAGAAACAACTATTCTACATGCATATTTGGCTGGTGGAAAGCTCTATGGTTACAGTTTTGCGTAAAGCCAATTTTTCCCTACTGCAAAGGAATAAATTTATTTAACTATCATGGTGGTTGTTAAACATTGAGAATGGTTGACAGCATTCTCAATCCCAATTAAACATCATCATTAAACAAAACCCAGCTAAATTAATTTTTAGAGTAACATGTTGAGATTCACATGATAATCCAGGTACTAGATACTCAAGATGTCCATAACCGGGGACACGGCTAACCATGATTAGTTTATACACTCTGCAGAGGTTTGCGCACTTTTCCCCACAAGACTCGATCTCCTCCGTTGGTTTCTCGCACTGCATGGTGTTTGAGAAACGGATGACCGAGACATAGTCTTTCAGAAGCGCTAGCACCTTACGAACGGGTAGACCGTACCAACCTACATCCCCTACATCTGCTAGTCTACCACTGTAAGAGTTCGCACGACTTAGTCAACTATGCTAGAGCCCATAATAGCTTGTGGCTGCACACGGAAGTTTCTAGTATGAATAATATAATGATCCCTTTGAGCCTGGGTGGCGGTCCAAAAGAAAACAGGCAATCGCTGGAATACCCAGGTGCCTCAATCCACCCAGATGTGTGTTTAGGTTGCCACCTTAAATAAACCATTAATTAACAAAGCTCACATCTGTCATGGATACACTCACCCAATCCACGTCTACTAGCATACAATAGCAATAATAAGCAAACGTAGAGTAACTCCCAAAGGTTTGATAATAAACAGGTAATAGGTTCTACCTCAACTACTCCCCAAACCCACAATTTAATTAGATCCTAATCATGCAATGTGTGAGGATTGATCTAATGCAATAAAACTGGGTAGTAGGAGGTATGATCAAAGTGTTACTTGCCTTGCTGATGATCCGGGAAACCTAGCGATTCGAAGTAACAAGTGGCGCACTTCGGGTACTCTATCGCAAACAAACAAACACACAATAAGTACTCAACTAATGCACAGGTAAAACTCAAATAAGAGATCTAACCAGAAATTTCAACTTAAGAACTCCGGTTGGCAAAAAGAATCAAAACAAACGAAGCAACGAAAGACAAACAGCAAAAGAAACAGGCTTCATTTACTATTCTAGATCTAAGGCAATTTTTACAGAAGCAAAACTTGTTTAAGTTGGTTAAACGGAAAGAGGGTTTCGAGACGAAACTCCAGGCGCTTGAATCGCCTGATTCCGATAAACAAGCAAAAAGTTATACTAAAACGAAAATCGGATCAAAAATCGCGATCAGAAATAATCGCGGAAAATCCGAGAAAAAGAAAAACGACGAATAGATTAACGAAAGAACGTTCGTTATCTGGATCTAACCGACGAACACATTCGTTAAAACGAACGAACGAGCGAACGCTCGCTAAATAACTAAACCGTAAAAAAAACCGTTCTAATAAAAAAGCGGATCTAAAAAAACCGGGCGGTTTTCTGAGGAAAACCGCCGGCGACGGCGGCTACCTCGGGCAGCAGGGCGGCGGGGCGGCGGCGAGGCGGTGGCGCGGTGGCGCGGCGAGGCGGCGCGGGGCGGGGTGGCGCGGTGCGGGGCGAGGCGGCGGCGGCGGCGAGGCGGCGGCGGGATGGCGCGGCGGCGGCGGCGCAGCGCTAGGGTTTCAGCGGGCGGGCTGGTGGGCTTCGGCGGCTCAGCGGGGTCAGCTTAAAAAGGCCCCCCGGGCGGAGTCCCGCTCGGGTACGGCCCGGAGTCGGTTCGGATTTTTTTAAATAATTCCGCGCAGAAAAACTAACGAAAGAAATACTAAACGGACTCCAAAAATCCCGAAATAAATTTTCCCCGGCTTCTAAAATCAATCCACACAGGATGAACATTTATTTGGGGCCTAAATGCTATTTTGAAAAACGCACATTTTTCCTAAATTCAAATAAAATAGCAAATAAAACCAAATAAAATCTTATTTGATTTTTTTATTAAATCCTCAATATTTCTTTATTTTGGGAAAGTCATTTTATTCCCTCTCTCATAATTTTTATAATAGAAATAATTGAAGATAAAATAAATAAAATCAAATGATCCTATTTTCAAAATTTGAGACAACTCAAATATGAAAATAATGAAATCCCCAACTCTCTCCGAGGGTCCTTGAGTTGCGTGAAATTTCTAGGATCAACCAAAATGCAATAATTATGATATGCAATGATGATCTAGTGTATAACATTCCAAATTGAAAATTTGGGATGTTACAAACCTACCCCCCCCCCCCCTTAAGATGAATCTCGCCCTCGAGATTCGGGTTGGCTAGAAAATAGGTGAGGGTGGTCTTTCAGCAAATCTTCCTCTCGTTCCCAGGTGGCTTCATCCTTCGTGTGGTGGCTCCACTGAACCTTGCAATACTTGATAACCTTGCTGCGGGTGACTCGATTGGCATACTCTAGAATCTTAACTGGTTTCTCCTCATAGGTCAAATCACGATCCAACTGAATCGCTTCTAGTGGTACCGTATCTCTCAGCGGTATGTCAGCCATATCTGCGTGGCACTTCTTCAACTGGGATACATGAAACACGTCGTGAACTCCTCACAGTCCTTCGGGTAATTCCAACTTGTAGGCTACTTCTCCCATACGCTCCAAAACTTTGTATGGGCCTACAAAACGTGGCGCTAGTTTTCCCTTAACTCCAAAGCGCTTAACTCCTCGAAGTGGAGATACTCGAAGATAAACTCGGTCTCCGACTTTGTAAACTGTCTCCTTGCGTTTAGAATCTGCATAACTCTTCTGCCTGGACTGAGCTACCTTGAGCCTATCGCGAATCAATTTCACTTTCTGTTCAGACTCCTTTATCAGATCAGGTCCAAACAACTGGCGGTCTCCAACTTCATCCCAAGACAATGGGGTCCTGCACCTCCTTCCGTACAAGGCTTCGAAAGGGGCCATCTTCAAACTGGTTTGATAGCTGTTGTTGTAAGAGAACTCTGCATATGGCAAATTCTCATCCCAACTAGATCCATAATCTAGCGCACAAGCTCTTAGCATATCCTCCAAAATCTGATTGACTCTCTCGGTCTGTCCATCTGTCTGCGGGTGGAAAGCTGTGCTAAACTCCAGTCTGGTTCCCAAAGTCTCATGCAACTGATTCCAGAACTTTGAGGTAAACTGGGTTCCTCTATCTGATACAATGCTCCTTGGAACTCCATGCAGACATACGATCCTGGTCATGTATATCTTTGCCAACTTTGCACTGGTATAGGTAGTCTTCACTGGAATGAAATGAGCTACCTTTGTCAAACGATCGACTACAACCCATATCGAGTCATAGCCTGAATGTGTTCTGGGAAATCCTGTAATAAAATCCATGCCTAGCTTATCCCACTTCGATTCGGGTATCGGCAATGGTTGTAGCAATCCTGCTGGCTTCTGATGCTCTGCCTTCACTCTCTGACATACATCACAAACTGCTACATACTCCGCAATATCCTTCTTCATTCCGATCCACCAGAAAATATCCTTCAAATCCAAATACATCTTGGTATTTCCTGGGTGAATCGAGTATGGTGAGTCATGGGCCTCTTGCAGAATTAGCTTCCTGATCTCCGAATCATTTGGTACATAGACACGGTCTTCAAACCATAGGGTATCGTGCTCATCCTCACGAAATCCCTTAGCTTTTCCTTTGCTCATTTTCTCCTTAATAGAAGCAATCTCCTTGTCAGTCCTTTGAGCTTATCTGATCTTATCCATCAAAGTAGACTGAATCTCCAATGCTGCTACATAGCCTCTTGGAACTATTTCCAAACATAGCTCTCGAAGATTTTCGGCTAACTCCCTTGGTAAATCTCCCGTCATTAGGGTGTTGACATGGCTCTTACGGCTTAATGCGTCAGCTACTACGTTAGCCTTTCCGGGGTGATAATGCAATTTCATATCATAATCCTTGATGAGCTCCAACCATCTCCTTTGTCTGAGGTTCAACTCCTTCTGTGTGAAAATATACTTCAAACTCTTGTGATCCGTGTACACCTCGCAATGGTTTCCAATCAGAAAATGTCTCCAAGTCTTCAATGCATGCACTACGGCTGCTAACTCCAAATCATGCGTAGCATAATTCAACTCATGAGGCTTAAGCTGTCGTGAGGCATATGAAACAACTCTCCCTTCCTGCATAAGCACTGCTCCAAGTCCTCGACGTGAAGCGTCGCAATACACCTCATAATCCTTGGTCTGATCCGGTAAAATCAACACGGGTGAGGTAACCAAACGTTTCTTCAACTCCTGAAAACTAGCCTCACATTCCTCCGTCCATATGAACTTGGTATCCTTCTTCAACAACTCCGTCATAGGCTTCGCAATCTTTGAGAAATTCTCAATAAACCTCCGGTAGTATCCTGCGAGTCCAAGAAAACTCCGGATCTCTCCCACGGTGGTTGGTGCTTCCCACTTGGTCACGGTATCAACTTTAGTGGGATCTACTGCTATACCTTCTCCGGATATAACGTGTCCGAGAAATCCAACTTCCTTCAACCAAAACTCACATTTGCTAAACTTGGCATATAATTGATGTTCTCTGAGCTTTCCAAGAACCAAACGCAAATGTTCCTTATGCTCCTCTTCATTCTTCGAGTAAACCAGGATATCATCAATGAACACTACGACGAACTTATCCAAGAACTCCATAAACACTTTGTTCATCATGTTCATAAAATATGCAGGTGCGTTAGTCAGACCAAATGACATAACGGTATACTCGTACAGCCCATACCTGGTGGTAAAAGCCGTCTTGGGTATATCCTGTTCCCGAATCTTCAACTGGTGGTATCCTGATCGCAGATCGATCTTGGAAAATACCTTAGCTCCTTGCAATCGATCAAACAGATCATTGATCATCGGTAGTGGGTACTTGTTCTTGATGGTTACTTCATTCAATCCTCGATAATCGACAACCATCCTTAACGATCCATCCTTCTTCTCCACTAGAAGTACTGGCGATCCCCAAGGCGATGAACTTGGGCGAATATATCCTTTATCCAGTAACTCCTTAATCTGCTTCTTAATTTCCACCAAATCCTTTGCAGGCATCCTATATGATCTCTTTGATATTGGCCCTGTGCCTGGCAAAAGCTCAATCAAAAACTCAATATCTCTATCCGGTGGCATGCCTGGCAACTCTTCTGGAAATACTTCGGGGAAATCCTTCACTACTGGTACTTCCTCCTGCACAACTCCGGTTAAACAATTTACTTGAGTCCTCTTTGGCACATGTCGGGATACATACTTGATCCTTCTCCCTTCTGGGGTGGTAAGTAAAATTGACTTACTGGCACATTCAATATTCCCTTCATACTTTGACAACCAATCCATGCCTAATATCACATCCAATCCTTGGGATTCCAACACTATTAGGTCTGAGGGAAAAACATAGTTACCAATCCTTAATGGTAACCGATCACACCATAGACTAGCCATATATTCTGCTCCAGGCGAGGTTACTAACATGGGTGACCTAAGGGCTTGGGTTGGCTGTTTATACTTATCCACAAATCCCCTTGATATGTATGAATGCGATGCACCAGTATCAAAAAGAACGAGTGCAGTAAATGACTTAACCAAAAACTTACCGATTACTGCATCCGGCTGCTCTTCAACCTCCTCCACGTTAACGTGGTTCACCTGTCCCCTGTTGAAAGGGTTCGGCTTCTTCCCAGAGCTTCCATTGCCATTTCCATTCTGGGATTCAAGACATTCATTGGCATAATGTCCGGTCTTCTGGCACTTAAAACAAGTGACTTGGCTCAGGTCTTTCTTGGCTGGGGTTGATGGGTTGGTGCGGTTCTGGCCGTTGCTTCCTCCATTCCCATTACCATTCTTGGGGCCATTGTGATTGTGCGAGCTTCCTCCTCCATGGGTATGCTGAAAATGTCCTCCCGGCCTAGGGGTAAATCGTGGCTTCTGCTGAGCTCCTGAATTGTACTTTCCTTGTGCATACTTCCTCTTGCGATTCTCAATTTGCTGCTGCTTCCCTTCAATCATAAGAGCACGATCTACCAACTCCTGGTAGTTGTTGAAGGTTGCTACCATCAACTGCATGCTCAACTCATCATTCAGTCCTTCCAGAAATTTCTCCTGCTTAGCTGCATCCGTAGCAACGTCATCTGGGGCATAACGTGCTAGCTTACTAAAGTCCTCCACATACTGGCCAACTGTCCGTCCTCCTTGGCGCAAGTTGCGAAACTCTCGCTTCTTCATGGCCATAGCTCCTGCTGAAACATGGGCAGTACAAAAAGCCTGCTGAAACTGGTCCCATGTGATAGTATCGACAGGGAAAGTGGCTGTGAAATTCTCCCACCATGATGCTGCGGGTCCTTCAAGCTAATGTGCGGCAAACTTCACCTTCTCCGCATCCGTGCATCCTGCTGTGGTCAACTCTCTAGCTGTCTTGCGGAGCCAATCATCTGCTACTATCGGCTCGGTGCTACTGGAAAACACTGGCGGATTCAGCCTAAGAAAATGGGCTAAGTGATCAACAGGTGGTGGTGGTGGGTTGTTGTTGTTGTTGTTCCCCTGGTTCTGATTCTGGACTAGCAACTGCATCATTGTGTTCTGCTGCTGGATCAACTGAGTGAGCTCCGGTGGAAAGGTAAATCCGGGGTCACGTCTCGGAGGCATCTGAGGGTTTAGAAAAGATGAGATTTAAGAATAGAGGGGGCCTAAAGAGAAAACACTACCCATATGCACATGAGGCAAAAGCAAGCAATTCACTTCATTTAATCAATCAAACAAGGGCATACAATCGATCTAACTATTGCAAAAGTGCTCGGACTACTATATTTACATGGTGGACTACTACTACTATTGGGGTGGTCTACTAGAAATATTCTTCGGTTGCAGACTCCATGATATCTGCTCCAGCTTCATCAACATAGTCATCATCGCTATCATCTGGATCCGAGTCGGTGTCGTCGATGATGATGTAGTCTTCCGGGCGAATCTCCTTGGGTTCTTCGTCTTCTTCTACTGGTGTAGGGCCTCCCATGAATATTCCAATCTTCTTGTTAGATCGTCATTCTTTTCCACTAATACTTCAATTTCTTCTTCAAAATCTTCACGTGTAGCCTTGAGTTCTTCCTCCAGTTCCTTGATTCTTGTCTTTGCCTTCTTCAGGTCTATCATGTCGGCGCACATCTGGTTCTCCTGACGTCGAATGTGCTGGTTTAACTCCTGGATAAAAGCTGCAATTGATCTATCCTTTCTGGTGCTGATCATCTCCCAGTGCTCATCTCGGCGCCCACAAATCTGGTAGATAGTATCCTTGAGATCATTGCGGTAGACTTCTCCAATGCGTCCCATGGCGATGTGAGCTGCCATGCTCTTTCCTAGATTCCAAGTTGGTGCATCAAAAGAAAACTCTATGGGCTCAGTGACTGGCATGAACGTCCTTCCTGGAACTTGAACTTGAATCATCCAGCGCTCTTCTTCAGGTAAAGTGGCGTTGTAGGTTCCGGTGAAGCTTGGTACTCCTATGTTCAGGTATCTAGTGACTTCCTTCAAGTGACGTCCAAAGGGTGTATCTTCATCCGGTTGAGTGAACTTGTTTCTTGCATCCGCCATCCTAAAAGAGTAGAAAAGATGAGAGGTCAGAAGAGAAGAGAGTGAGTAGTGATCTAGGTCTTTAGCTTAGTGGTCATGTCCTACAGTCAACGTGTGCTCTGATACCATCTTGAAGCGACCAGACCTCAAACGGTCCAATCTCTGTGCTCCGGTGTCATCCCTGGATCAGTAATGCTGACACCACACAGTACTTGAAGGATTTATAGCAGAGTAGCAATCACACACTTATTACATCGAGTGTCTCAAAAGAGAACTTATTACAATAAATATGGCTTAAGGCCATCTAATAACGATAACAGCGGAAGGCTTGGAAGATAAGTGAGTCCATCAACTCCAACGGCATCATTGAGTATAGAACCACGACCTAAAACTCCTTAATCGTCGTCTAAAAAGTCTGCAACATTAACGTTGCAGCCCGAAAACGGGTCAGCACATGGAATATGCTGGCAATGTAACACATAGAGAGTAATGGAAAGAAACAACTATTCTACATGCATATTTGGCTGGTGGAAAGCTCTATGGTTACAGTTTTGCGTAAAGCCAATTTTTCCCTACTGCAAAGGAATAAATTTATTTAACTATCATGGTGGTTGTTAAACATTGAGAATGGTTGACAGCATTCTCAATCCCAATTAAACATCATCATTAAACAAACCCATCAAAATTAATTTTAGAGTAACATGTTGAGATTCACATGATAATCCAGGTACTAGATACTCAAGATGTCCATAACCGGGGACACGGCTAACCATGATTAGTTTATACACTCTGCAGAGGTTTGCGCACTTTTCCCCACAAGACTCGATCTCCTCCGTTGGTTTCTCGCACTACATGGTGTTTGAGAAACGGATGACCGAGACATAGTCTTTCAGAAGCGCTAGCACCTTACGATGGGTAGACCGTACCACCTACATCCCCTACATCTGCTAGTCTACCACTGTAAGAGTTCGCACGACTTAGTCAACTATGCTAGAGCCCATAATAGCTTGTGGCTGCACACGGAAGTTTCTAGCATGAATAATCTCATGATCCCTTTGAGCCTGGGTGGCGGTCCAAAAGAAAACAGGCAATCGCTGGAATACCCAGGTGCCTCAATCCACCCAGATGTGTGTTTAGGTTGCCACCTTAAATAAACCATTAATTAACAAAGCTCACATCTGTCATGGATACACTCACCCAATCCACGTCTACTAGCATAGCATAGCAATAATAAGCAACGTAGAAGTAACTCCCAAAGGTTTGATAATAAACAGGTAATAGGTACTACCTCAACTACTTCCCCAAACCCACAATTTAATTAGATCCTAATCATGCAATGTGTAAGGATTGATCTAATGCAATAAAACTGGGCAGTAGGAGGTATGATCAAAGTGTTACTTGCCTTGCTGATGATACGGGAAACCTAGCGATTCGAAGTAACAAGCGGCTCACTCTGGGTACTCTATCGCAAACAAACAAACACACAATAAGTACTCAACTAATGCACAGTAAAACTCAAATAAGAGATCTAACCAGAAAGTTCAACTTAAGAACTCCGGTTGGCAAAAAGAATCAAAACAAACGAAGCAACGAAAGACAAACAACAAAAGAAACAGACTTCATTTACTATTCTGGATCTAAGGCAATTTTTACAGAAGCAAAACTTGTTTAAGTTGGTTAAACGGAAAGAGGGTTTCGAGACGAAACTCCAGGCGCTTGAATCGCCTGATTCCGATAAACGAGCGAAAAGTTATACTAAAACGAAAATTGCGATCAGAAATAATCGCGGAAAATCCGAGAAAAAGAAAAATGACGAACAAATTAACGAACGCACGTTCATTATCTGGATCTAACCGACGAACACATTCGTTAAAACGATCGAACGAGCGAACGCTCGCTAAATAACAAAACCGTAAAAAAACGTTCTAATAAAAAAAAGCGGATCTAAAAAACCAGGCGGTTTTCTAAGGAAAACCGCCGGTGACGGCGGCTACCTCGGGCAGCAGGGCGGCGGGGAGGCGGCGAGGCGGCGCCGGGGCGGCGCGGCGAGGCGGCGCGGGGCGGGGCGGGGCGGCGCGGGGCAAGGCGGCGGCGGCGGCGAGGCGTCGGCGGGGCGGCGCGGCGCTAGGGTTTCGGCGGGCGGGCTGGTGGGCTTCGGCGGCTCGGCGGGGTCGGCTTAAAAAGGCCCCCCGGGCGGAGTCCCGCTCGGGTACGACCCGGAGTCGGTTCGGATTTTTTTAAAAATAATTCCGTGCAGAAAAACTAACGAAAGAAATACTAAACGGACCCCAAAAATCCCGAAATAAATTTTCCCCGGCTTCTAAAATCAAGCCGCACAGAATGAACATTTATTTGGGGCCTAAATGCTATTTTGAAAAACGCACATTTTTCCTAAATTCAAATAAAATAGCAAATAAAACCAAATAAAATCTTATTTGATTTTTTTATTAAATCCTCAATATTTCTTTATTTTGGGAAAGTCATTTTATTCCCTCTCTCATAATTTTTATAATAGAAATAATTGAAGATAAAATAAATAAAATCAAATGATCCTATTTTCAAAATTTGAGACAACTCAAATATGAAAATAACGAAATCCCCAACTCTCTCCGAGGGTCCTTGAGTTGCGTGAAATTTCTAGGATCAACCAAAGTGCAATAATTATGATATGCAATGATGATCTAGTGTATAACATTCCAAATTGAAAATTTGGGATGTTACACTTTTATTTCTGCATAAAAACACCACCACGATAGTTCTGCAGAAAACATCATAAGTATGGGTTAATTCTTATCAAATCATACCAAAATCATATAAAACTATTGTAAACATGGCATGAATACTTCATAAATTATAGATACATTGGAGACTTGTCAATCATCGCTATTATATTATATTCATAGACGATTTTTCTCAGTACACTTGGATCTATTTCATGTCTTCTCATAGTGATGTCTTATCTATAAAAAATGTCGCTGATGACCCACAAGTATCGGGGATCTATCGTTGTCCTTTCGATAAGTAATAGTGTCGAACCCAACAAGGAGCAAAAGGAAATGACAAGCGATTTTCAGCAAGGTATTCTCTGCAAGCACTGAAATTATCGGTAACCGATAGTTTTGTGATAGATAATTCATTACGGGTAACAAGTACCAAGTGTGAAAGAGGTGCATCAAGGTGGCCCAATCCTTTTTGTAGAAAAGGACAAGCCTGGACAAACTCTTATATAAAGCAAAGCATTCTCGAGGACACATGGGAATTATTGTCAAGCTAGTTTTCATCATGCATGCTCATATGATCCGCGTTCGTTACTTTGATAATTTGATATGTGGGTGGACCGGTGCTTGGGTGTTGTCCTTACTTGGACAAGCCTCTCATTTATGATTAACCCCTCCGCAAGCATCCGCACCTACGAAAGAAGAATTAAGATAAATCTAACCATAGCATGAAACATATGGATCCAAATTAGCCCCTTACGAAGCAACACATAAACTAGGGTTTAAGATTCTGTCACTCTAGCAACCCATCATCCACTTATTACTTCCCAATGCCTTCCCCTAGGCCCAAACAATGGTGAAGTGTCATGTAGTCGATGTTCACACAACACCACTAGAGGAAAGACACCATACATCTCATCAAAATATCGAACGAATACCAAATTCACATGATTACTTATAACAGGACTTCTCCCATGTCCTCGGGAACAAACAGATACTCTCACAAAGCATATTCATGTTCATAATCATAGGAGTAATAATTATCATTAAGGATCTGAACATATGATCTTCCACCGAATAAACCAACTAGCATTAATTACAAGGAGTAATCGACACTACTAGCAACCCAAAGGTACCAATCTGATGTTTTTAGACAAAGATCGGATACAAGAGATGAACTAGGGTTTGCGAGGAGATGGTGATGGTGAAGATGTTGATGGAGATTGACCCCATCTCGATGAGAGGATCGTTGGTGATGACAATGGCTTCGATTTCTCCCTCCGAGAGGGAAGTTTCCCCGGCAGAACAGCTCCGCCGGAGCCTTAGATTGGTTCTGCCCAAGTTCTGCCTTAAGACGGCGACGCTTCGTCCCGAAAACTTCCTATTGAATTTTTTTCCATGTCAAAAGACATCATATAGCAGAAGAGGGGCACCGGAGGCTTGCCAGGGGGCCCACAAGCCAAGGAGGCGCCCCCCACCCTTATGGCCACATGGTGGGTCCCCTCTGGTATTTTCTTCGCCCAATATTTTTTATATATTGCAAAATAATTCTCCGTAAATTTTCAGGACTTTTGGAGTTTTGTAGAATAGGTCTCTCAGATTTGCACCCTTTCCGGTCCAGAATTCCAGCTGCCGGCATTCTCCCTCTTCATGTAAACCTTGTAAAATAAGAGATAAAAGGCATAAGTATTGTACCATAATGTGTAATAACAGCCTGTAATGCAATAAATATCAATATAAAAACATGATGCAAATGGACATATCAGCTGCCATGGTTCATACCCAGTTTTCCACTCATATTCGTGTTTTTCGCGTAGATTCAAATGGTCAGTATATCTCCCATGCGCTGTGAGGATTCCTTGCTGAGCAAGGTATTCTTCCTCAGTTCTCTTGCCCTGGTGCTCATGCTCAGAATGGTGTGTGATACGTCTCCAACGTATCTATAATTTTTGAGTGCTCCATGCTATTATATTATCTATTTTGGATGTCAATGGGCTTTATTTTACACTTTTATATCATTTTTGGGAATAACCTACTAACCGGAGGCCCAGCCCAAATTGCTGTTTTTTTTTGCCTATTTTAGGGTTTCGCCGAAAAGGAATATCAAACGGAGTCCAAACGGAATGGAACCTTCGGGAACGTGATTTTCACAACAAACGTGATCCAGGAGACTTGGAGTGGGCGTCAAGAAACAATCGAGGAAGCCATGAGGAAGGGGGCGTGCCTACCCCCCTGGGCGCGCCCTCCACCCTCGTGGGCCCCTCGTTGCTCCACCGACGTACTTCTTCCTCCTATATATATCCACGTACCCCCAAACATCCAGGAGCACCATGAAAACATAATTCCACCGCCGCAACCTTCTGTACCCGAGAGATCCCATCTTGGGGCCTTTTTCAGAGCTCCGTCGGAGGGGGCATTGATCATGGAGGGCCTCTACATCAACTCCATGGCCTCTCCGGTGATGTGTGAGTAGTTTATTTCAGACCTATGGGTCCATAGTTATTAGCTAGATGGCTTCTTCTCTCTCTTTGGATCTCAATACAAAGTTCTCCTCGATCTTCTTGGAGATCTATTCGATGTAATCTTCTTTTGCGGTGTGTTTGTCGAGATACGATGAATTGTGGGTTTATGATCAAGTTTATCTATGAACAATATTTGAATCTCCTCTGAAATCTTTTATGTATGATTGGTTTATCTTTGCAAGTCTCTTCGAATTATCAGTTTGGTTTGGCCTACTAGATTGATCTTTCTTGCAATGGGAGAAGTGCTTAGCTTTGGGTTGAATCTTGCGGTGCTCGATCCCAGTGACAGAAAGGGAAACGACACATATTGTATCGTTGCCATCAAGGATAAAAGGATGGGGTTTATATCATATTGCATGAGTTTATCCCTCTACATCATGTCATCTTACTTAAAGCATTACTCTGTTCTTATGAACTTAATACTCTAGATGCATGTTGGATAACAGTCAATGTGTGGAGTAATAGTAGTAGATGCAGAATCGTTTCGGTCTACTTGTCGCGGACATGATGCCTATATACATGATCATACCTAGATATTCTCATAACTATGCTCAATTCTATCAATTGCTCAACAGTAATTCGTTTACCCACCATAATACTTATGCTCTTGAGAGAAGCCACTAGTGAAACCTATGGCCCCCCGGGTCTATCTTCCATCATATTAATCTTCCAACACTTAGCTATTTCTATTGCCATTTATTTTACTTTGCATCTTTATTTCTCTTTCTCATAAAAATACCAAAAATATTATCTTACCATATCTATCAGATCTCACTCTCGTAAGTGACCGTGAAGGAATTGACAACCCCTTTATCGCGTTGGTTGCGAGGTTCTTATTTGTTTGTGTAGGTGCGTGGGACTCGAGCGTGATCTCCTACTGGATTGATACCTTGGTTCTCAAAAACTGAGGGAAATACTTACGCTACTTTACTGCATCACCCTTTCCTCTTCAAGGGAAAACCAACACAGTGCTCAAGAGGTAGCAAGAAGGATTTCTGGCGCCGTTGCCGGGGAGATTCGTGCCAAGTCAAGTCAAGATTTGACTCCCGGCAACGAGCCATTTCTGGCACCGTTGCCGGAGAGTCTACGCACAAGTCAAGACATACCAAATACCCATCACAAACTCTTATCCCTCGCATTACATTATTTGCCATTTGCCTCTCGTTTTCCTCTCCCCCACTTCACCCTTGCCATTTTATTCACCCTCTCTTTTTCCGTTCACCTCTTTTTCGCTTGCTTCTTGTTTGCTCGTGTTCTGGATTGCTTGCTTGTCACGATGGCTCAAGATAATACTAAATTGTGTGACTTTGCCAATACCAACAACAATGATTTTCTTAGCACTCCGATTGCTCCTCTTATCGATGCTGAATCTTGTGAAATTAATGTTGCTTTGTTGAATCTTGTCATGAAAGATCAATTCACCGGCCTTCCTAGTGAAGATGCCGGTACCCATCTAAACAACTTTGTTGATTTGTGTGATACGCAAAAGAAGAAAGATGTGGATAATGATATTGTTAAACTTAAGCTATTTCCATTTTCGCTTAGAGATCGGGCTAAAGATTGGTTTTCGTCTTTGCCTAAAAATAGTATTGATTCATGGAATAAGTGCACAGATGATTTTATCTCTAAGTATTTTCCTCCCACTAAAATCATCTCCCTTAGAAACGATATTATGAATTTTAAGCAACTTGATCATGAACATGTTGCACAAGCTTCGGAGAGGATGAAATTAATGATACATAATTGCCCTACACATGGTTTGAATATTCGGATGATTATACAAAAAATTTATGCCGGATTGAATTTTGCTTCTAGAAATCTTTTAGATTCGGCCGCGGGAGGCACTTTTATGGAAATCACTTTAGGATAAGCTACTAAACTCCTAGATAATATTGTGGTTAATTATTCTCAATGGCACACCGAAAGATCTACTAGTAAAAAAGTGCATGCAATTGAAGAGATTAATGTTTTGAGTGGAAAGATGGATGAACTTACGAAATTGTTTGCTAATAAGAGTGTTTCCTCTGATCCTAATGATGTGCCTTTTTCTACCTTGATTGAGAATAATAATGAATCTATGGATGTGAATTTTGTTGGTTGGAACAATTTTGGTAATAACGCGTATAGAGGTAATTTTAATTCTAGGCTGTTTCCTAGTAATTCCTCTAATAATTATGGTAATTCCTACAACAATTCTTATGGAAATTTTAATAAGATGCCCTCTGAATTTGAGACTAGTGTTAAGGAGTTTATGAATTCACAAAAGATTTTCAATGCTTTGCTTGAAGAAAAATTGCTTAAGGTTGATGAATTGGCTAGGAACGTTGATATAATTTCTCTTGATGTTGATTCTTTGAAACTTAGATCTATTACACCTAAGCATGATATCAATGAGTCTCTCAAATCCATGAGAATTTCCATTGATGAGTGCAAAGAAAGAACCGCTAGGATGCGTGCTAAGAAAGATTGCTTTGTGAAAGCGTGTTCTTCTAGTTTTCATGATAATAAAGATGAAGATCTAAAAGTTATTGATGTATCTCCTATTAAATCTTTGTTTTGCAATATGAGTCTTGATAATTATGGGACTGAAGATGAGCCACCTTTACCTAGAAGGCATTCCAAAAATTCGAAGTTTCTAGATCTTGATGCAAAAATTGGTAAAAGTGGGATTGAAGAGGTCAAAACTTTAAATAGCAATGAACCCACTATTTTGGATTTCAAGGAATTTAATTATGATAATTGCTCTTTGATAGATTGTATTTCCTTGTTGCAATCCGTGCTAAATTCTCCTCATGCTTATAGTCAAAATAAAGATTTTACTAAACATATCGTTGATGCTTTGATGCAATCTTATAAAGAAAAACTTGAGTTGGAAGTTTCTATCCCTAGAAAACTTTATGATGAGTGGGAACCTACAATAAAAATTAAAATTTAAGATCATCAGTTCTATGCTTTGTGTGATTTGGGTGTTAGTGTTTCCACGATCCCAAAAACTTTGTGTGATTTGCTAGGTTTCCGTGATTTTGATGATTGTTCTTTAAACTTGTACCTTGCGGATTCCACTATTAAGAAACCTATGGGAAGAATTAATGATGTTATTATTGTTGAAAATAGGAACTATGTGCCCATATATATCATTGTTCTTGATATAGATTGCAATCCTTCATGTCCTGTTATTCTTGGTAGACCTTTCCTTAGAATGATTGGTGCAATTATTGATATGAAGGAAGGGAATATTAGATTCCAATTTCCATTAAGGAAAGGCATGGAACACTTCCCTAGAAAGAAAATTAAATTACCATATGAATCTATTATGAGAGCCACTTATGGATTGCATACAAAAGATGGCAATGCCTAGATCTATCCTTGCTTTTATGCCTAGCTAGGGGCGTTAAACAATAGTGCTTGTTGGGAGGCAACCCAATTTTATTTGTATTCCTTGATTTTTTTTTCTCCTGTTTAGTAATAAATAATTTATCTAGCCTCTGTTTTGGTTGTGTTTTTGTGTTTAATTAGTGTTTGTGTCAAGTAGAACCGTTGGGAAGACTTGGGGAAAGTCTTTTTGATCTTGCTGTAAAAAACAGAAACTTTAGCGCTCACGACAATTGCTGCCATTTTTATTTGCAAAGTGATATTTAGTTAATTCTTTTTGGAGATGATTTATAGATAAATTCCTCACGTCAAGCAATTTATTTCAGAATTTTTGGGGTTCCATAATTTTGCGCTAGTTACACATTACTACAGACTGTTCTGTTTTTGACAGATTCTGTTTTTCGTGTGTTGTTTGCTTATTTTGATGAATCTATGGCTAGTAAAAGAGTATACAAAACATAGATAAGTTGGAATACATTAGGTTTAACACCAATATAAATAAATAATGAGTTCATTACAGTACCTTGAAGTGGTGTTTTGTTTTCTTTCGCTAACCGAGCTCACGAGATTTTCTATTTTGAGTTTTGTATTGTGAAGTTTTCAAGTTTTGGGTAAAGATTTGATGGATTATGGAACAAAGAGTGGAAAGAGTCTAAGCTTGGGGATGCCCATGGCACACCAAGGTAAAATTTAAGGACACCAAAAATCCTAAGCTTGGGGATGCTTTGGAAGGCATCCCCTCTTTCGTCTTCGTCTATCGATAACTTTACTTGGAGCTATATTTTTATTCACCACATGATATGTGTTTTGCTTGGAGCGTCTTGTATGATTTGAATCTTTGCTTTTTAGTTTACCACAATCATCCTTTCTGTACACACCTTTTGAGAGAGACTCACATGATTTGAAATTTATTAGAATACTCTATGTGCTTCACTTATATCTTTTGAGCTATATAGTTTTTGCTCTAGTTCTTCACTTATATCTTTTAGAGCATGACGGTGGTTTTATTTTATAGAAATAATTGATCTCTCATTCTTCACTTATATTATTTTGAGAGTCCTTTAGAACAACATGGAAATTTGCTTTTAGGAATAGTATAAAAACTTTCATAGAAGTGCATTGAATACTATGAGAAGTTTGATACTTGATAATTGTTTTGAGATATGGAGATGGTGATATTAGAGTCATGCTAGTTGATTAGTTGTGAATTTGAGAAATACTTGTGTTGAAGTTTGTGATTCCCTTAGCATGCACGTATGGTGAACCATTATGTGATGAAGTCGGAGCATGATTTATTTATTGATTGTCTTCCTTATGAGTGGCGGTCGGGGACGACGATGGTCTTTTCCTACCAATCTATCCCCCTAGGAGCATGCGCGTAGTACTTTGTTTCAATAACTAATAGATTTTTGCAATAAGTATGTGAGCTGTTTATAACCAATGTTGAGTCCGTGGATTATACGCACGCTCACCCTTCCACCATTGCTAGCCTCTCTAATACCGCACACTTTTCGCCGGTATCATACACCCACCATATACCTTCCTCAAAACAGCCACCATACCTACCTATTATGGCATTTCCACAGCCATTCCGAGATATATTGCCAAGCAACTTCCCACCGTTCCGTTATTATGACACGCTTCATCATTGTCATATTGCTTGCATGATCATGTAGTTGACATCGTATTTGTGGCAAAGCCACCATTCATAATTCTTCATACATGTCACTCATGCATCATTGCACATCCCGGTACACCGTCGGAGGCATTCACATAGAGTCATATTTTGTTCTAAGTATTGAGTTGTAAGTAAATAAAAGTGTGATGATCATCATTATTAGAGCACTGTCCCAAGTGAGGAAAGGATGATGGAGACTATGATTCCCCCACAAGTCGGGATGAGACTCCGGACGAAAAGAAAAAAAGGAGAAAGGCCATAAAAAGAGAAGGCCCAAAAAATTGAGAGAAAAAGAGAGAAGGGACAATGCTACTATCCTTTTTCCACACTTGTGCTTCAAAGTAGCACCACATTCTTCATATAGAGAGTCTCTTGAGTTATCTCTTTCATATACTAGTGGGAATTTTTCGTTATAGAACTTGGCTTGTATATTCTAATGATGGGCTTCCTCAAAATTCCTTAGGTCTTTGTGAGCAAGCAAGTTGGATGCACACCCACTTAGTTTATTTTGTTGAGCTTTCATATACTTATAGCTCTAGTGCATCCGTTGCATGGCAATCCCTACTCACTCACATTGATATCTACTGTAAGTGCATCTAGTGCCCCTTAGTGATTTTGGTGTATTGAAGACTTATAGGTTAAGGGACTAATGCGTTTGTGAGTGTACACAGGTCTATAAGTCTTTGAGGAGTTTGATATTTACAGAGAAAGTTGACCCCTAAAAATGAAGTTCTTCGACTGAAGACTTTGGATTTCTGAAGACTTTGAAAGTGAAGAAATTAGTGTAATCCTGAAGACTTGGTATTCGTTCAAGGAACATGAAGCGTGAAGACTTTTCTTTTCTTAGTTTCATTTTCTCTTTCTTGAGTCATAGGAAACACCGTACTGTTAAAGGGGGTCGAGGAAATACTAAGGAAAAATCTCCACGTGATGCTCAACTCAAATCCTACACCTACCAATCCCTTCGAGTGAAGCCATTGGAAATCTCATATAGTTCAGTCATATTCTTCAATGACAGAGATGAAGTTTTTCTGGTCTCTGAGGAATTTGTTCTGACTGAGGAGTTAGGAATTTGCCAGTGCAGATTGCCTACACAGTGAGGAACATGATAGCCCTGAGGTATTTGATACTCAAAATTCCGACTGTTGCTGTGCTATGTGCCAGCTGTCCCAAAATATCTACCCACCTAACGGTCATATCATTGAAGGGCATTTATGTCTTATCATGTCGGGCTGCTCCCTAGGCTATAAATAGTCGCCCCCCTACAACCACTAGCTGATTGGCTGCTCTGAGAGAAACTGACACTTGTCATTTGAGAGCATCCCATCATCCAAGGACTTTGAGTGAAAATCATCTAGTGAGGAAAACCCAAACCCAAATACCTACAAACCCAAAGTGATTGAGCATCACTGAAGAGATTGATCCCGTGTGGATCCGATGCTTGTTACCTTTGAAGACTGTGCACCTTCCAGACGGTTAGGCGTCATGGTCTAGAGCATCCAAGAGGAAATTGTGGATCGCCGAGTGACCAAGTCTGTGAAGGTTTGGAAGTCACCTGAAGACTTACCACGAGTGATTGGGCGACGTCTGTGTGACCTTAGCTCAAGGGGAATACGGTGAGGACTGAGTGTCCTGAGCTGCGTGTTCAAGACTGGGTGTCTGGGACTGTGTGTCCTCAGGTTTAAATTCCTAGCCGCCCTAACCAGACGTACAACTGTCACAACAGTTGGAACTGGTCTACCAAATCATTGTCTTCACCAAGCTACCTGGTTCCATTTCCTCAACCCTTCCATTTCCTCATTTCTGTGTTGTGTGCTTGTTCATATCTGTTAGAAGACTTTGACTGAAGACTTTCTCTATTTCTTCAGTTCAATATCTTCAGTCTGTTTGTCTTATCATCTGTTATCTTGTGTTTACACTTTCTGTACTATGTGCTTGTTTTCATTTCATCATGAAGACCATGCTCATGCACTGTTATGTTTACTTCTGAGTACTTATTCCGCTGCAAGTAGCTCTTCAGTCAGGAATTTCCTCACCCTGAAATTCCTCAGTGAAGAGTTCATAAAAATCGCCTATTCACCCCCCTCTAGTCGATATAACGCACTTTCAATTGTTATCTAAGCAAGGTACTCCCTTGCTCTGTGTGATTTTGGTTTAACCACCTGGAGTTTTAGTTATGTCGACCGTAGGTATGATCAAGGTTTCTGCTGGGTGTCCTACCTTCGATGGGACGGACTACCCTACTGGAAGAATAAGATGCGCATGCATCTTGAGGCAATTGATAACGATCTCTGGTACGTTATGGAGAATGGTGTTCCCTCTGTCACTCCCACCATCAACGCTGCTGATATGAAGAGATTCAAGCAACTTGACTCTCAAGCAAAGAATATCATATGTGGCCATCTAAGCAAAGGGCAGTATAGCAGAGTGAGTGCTTTGGAGACAGCTAAGCTTATCTGGGACAAGCTGTCCAAGGTCAATGAGGGAGTCTCAACACAGCGTGACTCTCGAGTTAACGTTCTTCGAAATCTCTTCAACCTCTACAAAAGACTCGACAATGAAAATGTTCAGCAAACCTTCGATCACTTCACTGACATCTCAAATGAGCTTCAAGCACTTGGTGCCGCTTATATCACCGACCATGAGGTGGTGAAGAAATTTCTAAGATCGCTTGATTCCTCATTTGATACCTTGGCATTGATGATACAAGAACATGGAGACTATAAGTCACTTGATCCCGCTGATATCCTCGAGAGACTACACACGCATGAGTTTCAGCTTGCTGAGAAGAGAGATCTCTATGGACCAAGTTATGGTAGATCACGGGCTCTGAAGGCCAAGGTAGTATCCGAATCTGATGGTGAAGATTCTGACAGCAGCCTTGGTGACCCTGAAGAACTGAGCAAGGAGCTAGCAATGCTCGTGAGGAAGTTCCAAAAGTTCTCAAGACGTGGTCGTTTTGGTAAATCCTCAAGAGGTGGTGACTTGAGATCAGATTCCTCATCCCATGATTACAAGAAGAGACTCTGCCATAAATGCAAAAAAACCTGGACACTACATTCAAGATTGTCCTCAGTGGGAAAAGGAATCGAAGAAGAAGAAGTACAAGGATTACAGTTCTGATGATTCAAAGAAGAAGCAGAAATCTTCAAAGTCCTCGTAATCAAGACCCTCAAGGTCCTCATCTCACAAGAAGAGCAGCTCCAAGAAGGCTCGAGCATTCATTGGCAAGGAAATGGACTCTGAGGCTGAATCTGAGGAAAATGAGGAAGAGGAGGAATCTAAGGAGTCAGACTCTGGTGTGGCGAGCCTAGCCCTCGCAACTGCGTTCGTCAGCAAGTCTATCTTCAACTCTAAAGAAATGGAAATCCCCAACACTACTAATGACGATGAGGAGGACTACGCTCCCACCTATTGCTTCATGGCAAAAGGCTCAAAGGTACTCAAATATCCCTCCTCTGAATCTAGTGAGGATGAATCTGATGAAAACCTCAAACCCAGCTATTCTAAACTTGCTATGATTTCTGTGAAACTGCAAAAGGCTCTTGAAAAGGTTCAAAGTATGCTAGATAAAAGCGATGATATGTTGGGTGAGGAAATGGATCGCACTAAAATCTTGACTGAAAATCTTCAGAGACTTCAGTCCAAGTTTGACAATCTTCAAGGTCATCATAACACTCTCCTATCTGATCATGAGAAGCTTTCTTATGAATTTCTTCAAAGAAAGCAAGATCTTAAGGAGCTAAGAGTGAGTTATGAAGATCTTCAGAAGGAGCGTGATTCATTACTTGCTCAACAAATCAGCGCTACTTAGGATGAATTTGTTCCTCCATGTTTGAAGTGCATTGAACGTGAAACTGCTAATTCTTCACATGAATGCTCAAATACTTCCATTGCTGTAAATTCTTCAATTGCCTCAACTATCACTAATTCCTCATCTGAGGACATTGCTAGTATCACTGATGATGCAGGGCTGAAGGAATTGTATATGACAGACATGTACAAAAGCCTCAAAGGGCATCAGGCTCTTTGTGACGTGCTTAAAAAGCAAATCCTCAACAGGAACCCTAGGAAAGAGGGTATTGCCTTTGAGAGGGAAATCAATGCTGATGGGACCTACTGGAAACCTGAGTAGTATCCCAAAACCTCATGGGTTGCTGCAAAGGGACCTTCAGTGGATCCGTCTACTTTATCTGGCTTTACATGTGAATCTTCATATTCTTCTGATGAGTCAATTGACTCCAACTATAAACTGTTCAAAAATCAGAATGGTGAAGTATTTGCTAGATATGTTGGCACTAACTGTAGGAACGGTCCTCCTATGAAGAAAATCTGGGTTCCCAAAAGATGCCTTGAAAATCTTCAGGTGAATGTCATCATGACACCACCTGTGAAGAATAGGAACCCCAGATCAAATTCTTCATATGGACCAAATTCTTCATATGATCCAAGTCCTCATACGGACCAAACTCCTCACATGGATCATATTCCTCAAAAGGATCAAAGTCCTCATATGAACATCATCGTGCTAACCCGTCTGTTTCACAAGGAAGATCTAAGGATTATGGATATGTGCATTATTCTTCAAATCATTATGTTCATAAGTCCTCGAAGAATTTCTCTGCTTACTCTTATGCTTACCCTAACCACCCTTATGTGAAACGAAGTGGATTGGCATCTATGCCACCTTTCTCTTATGGAGCTCGCAGAATGATGAACTCTTTGCCACCCCTTCAGATGTGGGTGGTGAAGAAAAAGAACTAATCTCTTATGCAGGGTCAGGTCTCCAGATGAACTTGATCATCTGAAGAATTTGTTGGAGACCTGAAGGTGCTTGAAAGGACGCAAGCTATTCATGAAGAAATGAATTTTCATTTCTCACGTCCTCATACTGTTTTATCTGTTCTATTGTCTGATGAAATTGATACCATATTCTTCACTGATGAAGTATATGAGTTTGTAAGTTGCACTAATTCATCTGCAGTATGATCAACCCAAAGCCACTGAGTGGGTCCTCGATAGTGGATGTACAAATCACATGACTGGTGACAGGAGCTTATTGATGGAATCTGCTTTATTTCCATCACATCTGAAGCATATCACCTACGCTGACAAAGGCAAAAGCAAGGTATTGGGTCTAGGTAAGGTTGCAATCTCAAAGGATCAACACATGGACAAGTCATGCTTGTCGAGTCCTTAGGGTTCAACCTCATGTCTGTCTCAATGCTTTGTGATCTTGATATGGTTGTTGTCTTTGGCAAGTATCGTTGTGTTGTGATCATGGAAATTGACAATTCCAAAGTCTTCGAAGGCTTTAGGAGAGGAGATTTGTATATTGTTGATTTCTCTACAGGACCACAACCTGCTACATGTCTACTTGCAAAAGCTTCAGAAGGCTGGCTATGGCATCGATGACTTGGTCATGCTGGCATGAGGAATCTGCACACGCTCGCGAAGAAGAAGCATGTCATTGGCATTGAAAATGTAAAATTCCTCAAGGATCACTTATGCGGAGCCTGTGAAGCTGGAAAGATGACCAAGGCCAAGCATCCAGCAAAGACTATCATGACTACTACTCGACCATTTGAATTGCTTCACATGGATTTCTTTGGCCCTACTCACTATGCCACATTTACTAATGCTGCATCTTTATATGGCTTTGTCATTGTTAATGATTATTCTCGATATACATGGGTCCATATTATCACTTACAAAACTGAAATGCAGGAAGTCTTCAAACGATTTTCCTCGAGGGCTTCAACCAACTTTGGTGTGAAGATCAAGCACATCAGAAATGATAATGGAATTGAGTTCAAGAACACTGGCCTTGATGACTATCCTGATGAACTTGGTATTACTCATGAGTTATCTGCTCCTTATACTCCTCAGCAAAATGGCGTCATGGAGCGCAAGAACATGACTCTTGTTAAGATGGCCCGCACTATGCTTGATGAGTACAAGACGCCTCCTCGCTTCTGGCCTGAGGTAATTGATACTGCGTGCCACATCATCAACAGGGTATATCTTCACAAATTCTTCAAGAAGACAACATATGAACTTCTCACTGACAAGAAACCCAATGTGAGTTATTTCAAAGTCTTCGATGCTAAATGTTGGATTAGAGATCCTCATCGCAGTTCTAAATTTGCACCGAAAGCACATGAAGGTTTTATGCTCGGTTATTGTAAGGACTCGCACACCTACAGAGTCTTCAACACTTGTCATCACAAGGTTGTTGAAATTGTAGATGTGCGGTTCGATGAGACTAATGGCTCACAAAGAGAGTACCTACCTCCTGTGACAGATGAAATACCTCCCGAGGAATCTATTAAGTTCACGGCTACTGAGGATGTCATTCCTACTGAAGAATCTACTGAAGAAGTCATTCCAGAACATGACGAACGTCATGCTGATGCACCTGAAGAAAATGGTGCTGAAGAAAATACTGATCAAATTCCTCAACGTCAACCCGCTCATCCTCGCGTTGCAAATGAAGTGCAAATTGAGAAAATCATCATCGACATCAACATTCTAGGTCCTTTCACACACTCAAGAGCTTCACATTTATCTAACTTTTGTGGGCACTTTGCTTTCGTCTCTATCACAGAGCCCACTAAGGTAGATGAAGCATTTCTGGAGCCTGAGTGGATTCAAGCTATGCAATAGGAATTACATCAATTTGAGCTCAACAACGTCTGGGAACTGGTCAAACGACCAGATCCTCGCAAGCACAATATCATCGGCACAAAGTGGATCTACCGCAACAAGCAAGATGAAAGTGGCCTTGTGGTGAGAATAAGGCATGGCTTGTAGCTCAAGGCTACACACAGGTTGAAGGAATTGATTTCGATGAAACTTTTGCACCAGTTGCTAGACTTGAAGCTTTTCGCATATTACTTGCTTATGCTAACCATCATGATATAATCTTATATCAAATGGATGTGAAAAGTGCATTCCTCAATGGTAAGCTTGAGGAAGAAGTATATGTTGCACAACCCCCAGGTTTTGAAGATCCAAAGCATCCTAACAAAGTCTTCAGACTCAATAAGGCCCTCTATGGCCTCAAGCAGGCCCCACGGGCGTGGTATGTGCTACCTCTTGAGCACTGCATTGGATTTCCTTGAAGAGGAAAGGATGATGCAGCAAAGTAGCGTAAGTATTTCCCACAATTTTTGAGAACCAATGTATCAATCCAGTAGGAGGCTGCGCGCGTGTCCCTAGTACCTGCACAAAACAAATAACTCCTAGCAACCAATGCGATAAGGGGTTGTCAATCCCTTCACGATCACTTATGAGAGTGAGATCTGATAGATATGATAAGATAATATTTTTGGTATTCTTATGATAAAGATGCAAAGTAAAATAAAAGCAAAGTAGAAAGCAAAGGAAATAACTAAGTATTGGAAGGTTGATATGATGAAGATAGACCCGGGGGCCATAGGTTTCACTAGTGGCTTCTCTCAACAGCATAAGTATTTTATGGTGGGTGAATGAATTACTGTTGAGCAATTGACAGAATTGAGCATAGTTATGAGAATATCCAGGTATGATCATGTATATAAGCATCACGTCCGAGACAAGTCGACAGATTCATGCCTGCATCTACTACTATTACTCCACTCATCGACCGCTATCCAGCATGCATCTAGAGTATTAAGTTCATGAAAACAGAGTAATGCCTTAAGCTATATGACATGATGTAAAGGGATAAATTATTGCAATATGATAAAAAAACCATCTTGTTATCCTCGATGGCAACAATACAATACGTGCCTTGCTACCCCTACTGTCACTGGGAAAGGACACCGCAAGATTGAACCCAAAGCTAAGCACTTCTCCCATTGCAAGAAAGATCAATCTAGTAGGCCAAACCAAACTGATAATTCGAAGAGACTTGCAAAGATAACCAATCATACATAAAAGAATTCAGAGAAGATTCGAATATTGTTCATAGATAATCTTGATCATAAACCCACAATTCATCGATCTCAACAAACACACCGCAAAAAGAAGATTACATCGAATAGATCTCCACAAGAGAGGGGGAGAACATTGTATTGAGATCCAAAAAGAGAGAAGAAGCCATCTAGCTAATAACTATGGTCTGAGGTAAACTACTCACACTTCATCGGAGAGGCTATGGTGTTGATGTAGAAGCCCTCCGTGATGGATGCCCCCTCCGGCGGAGCTCCGGAACAGGCCCCAAAATGGGATCTCATGGATACAGAAGGTTGCGGCGGTGGAATTAGGTTTTTTGCTCCGTTTCTGATCGTTTGGGGGTATGTAGGTATATATAGGAGGAAGGAGTACGTCGGTGGAGCAACAGGGGGCCCACGAGGGTGGAGGGCGCGCCTAGGGGGTAGGCGCGCCCCTACCTCGTGGCTTCCTCCTTTATTTCTTGACGTAGGATCCAAGTCTCCTGGATCATCTTCGGTGAGAAAATCACGTTCCCGAAGGTTTCATTCCGTTTGGACTCCGTTTGATATTCCTTTTCTTCGAAACCCTAAAATAGGCAAGAAACAGCAACTCTGGGCTGGGCCTCCGGTTAATAGGTTAGTCCCAAAAATAATATAAAAGTGGATAATAAAGCCCAATAATGTCCAAAACAGTAGATAATATAGCATGGAGCAATCAAAAATTATAGATACATTGGAGACGTATCAGTATGATACTTTGAAAGAATTCCTCATGAAGAAAGGCTTCAAACTCGGTTCACTTGACCCAATTCTTTTCACTAAATCTTATGATGGTGAACTGTTTGTGTGCCAAATTTATGTTGATGACATCATTTTCGGCTGTACTGACCAACGTTACAGTGATGAATTTGCCTACATGATGAGTGAAGAATATCAAATGTCTATGATGGGAGAATTGAAATTCTTCTTAGGTCTTCAGATTCGTCAACAGTGCAATGGCATATTCATATCTCAAGAGAAATACCTCAAGGATGTACTAACGAAATTCGGCATGCAAGATTGCAAAGGAGTCAAAATCCCTATGCCCACAAATGGCCATCTATGCACTGATGAAAATGGTATTGACTTTGATCAAAAGGTATACCTCTCCATGATTGGTTCTTTATTGTACCTATGTGCATCTAGGCCAGATAGTATGCTTAGTGTTTGCATGTGTGCCCGATTTCAAGCTACACCGAAGGAATCACACCATAAGGCTATGAAGCATATTCTTCGATATCTAGCTCACACATCAACACTTGGATTATGGTACCCCAAGGGCTCGGCTTTTGATCTCATTGGATTTTCAGACTCTGACTATGTTGGTTATCGTGTGGATCGCAAGTCAACATCTGGTACATGCCATTTCCTCGGACGATCCTTGGTCTGTTGGTCCTCGAAGAAACAGAACTGCGTATCACTGTCTATTGCTGAAGCTGAGTACATTGCTGCTGGTTCTTGCTATGCTCAACTACTATGGATGAAGCAAACTCTCAAGGACTACGGCGTCAACGTGAAGAATGTGCCACTCTACTGTGACAATGAGAGTGCCATCAAGATTTCTCATAACCCAATTCAGCACTCAAAGACAAAGCACATTCAGATTCGTCATCATTTTCTTCATGATCATGTGTTGAAGGGCGACATCTCTATTGAGCATGTGAAGACTGAAGAACAGCTAGCCGATATCTTCACTAAGCCCTTGGATGAGAAGAGATTTAGCAAGTTGAAGTGTGAGCTAAATATCCTAGAATCTTCGAATGTTCTTTGAAAAGGACACTCATCCTAACACTTATGCAAAATTGATGACTTAGATGTGCAACACATGAAGAAACATTCTTCTTCAATCAATGAAGACTAACACTCTAAGTGTGAAGAAATTAATGAAGAATTTGATTCTCAGAACCCTATGACAATTGTACGCGGTGTCTGAAATCATCATTCTTATACGGTAGGTCACGCCACCACAATATATATATATGAGTTTATGTCCTCTACAACATTCACTTATAGCTATTTCTTCATATTGTCTTTTCTGCTAAGTGAATGTGATCGGGCCCTTCCCCCTCTATGCTATACTCAACCCAATCTATTCACAAATTATTCATGTGCGTTCTATTTGAAACTCGTTCAAAATCTTCACCGTGTCCTTGTCAGCTGAAGAATTTGTGAACGGAACTTTTAGCTTATCCTATCTAAATTTTCGGCTTTGCCGCTCAAACCATTCCACATCCCACGACAACACTTATCTATTCACCCATGATCTCACACAATCTCCACTTCTCAGTACGTGAGTGACACATGTCAAGCGAATGAGAAGGGTCAGGGGCACGTTCATCCAATTTCTTCGGGCGAATAGTTTTTTCACCGTGGCTATAAATACCGCTTCCCTTCCTCACTTCACTTTTACTCCGCTCGTTCTCACTCCAGCTCGAGCTTCTCAAGCCCTAGCGCCGCCGCTACTTCATCGTCGCCAGTGAGGAAGAGCTTCACTGCCTCGACCTCATCGCCATCGTACTCGCGCCTGCTGCGGATTTCTTCACTCCGCTGCCGCCGTAGCTGTCTTCCTCTGCCAAGTTAGGGCGTGGAAGATCTGAACTGACGAGCTTCACATCTACACCTCTCAGTTCGTCGTGTTCTTCGTCCATGGTAATTAAAAGTTACTTTTACTTCCCTCCTTGATTCAAATGATAACTACAAAATCTTCAAAGGTGTTTATTCTTCAAATTCGTCACACACTGAACACCTCACATGTCATCTGTTCTTGACTCATTTCTCTAAGCTATATTTTTCTTCAAGATTCCTCAATTGTGTGGATTTTTGATCTATACAACTTTGGAACCTAAGACAAAGAACGCTTAGTGAAATTCTTCAAGACACATCCGGTCAAAATCCTCAAACTTGTTATTTTTGAAAAACCTCTAAGAACGCATATGACCTCTCCATATTCCTCGCAACTATACTCTGTTCACAGGTACTCATGTCAGCTGTTGAATCACTAGGTTCTCATCAACTTAACTCATTTGCAGCGTTCCTCGAAGAAAAGTTTCATACATCTTCAGAGAATTCCATTGTTCAAATTCCTCATCTGAAGAAAATGGTTGATGGAAAGAAGCCATAGAAAGGGGGAAAGAGGCCTGAGGTCAACACATCATTTGAAATCCCTAATGATATTTATGCTGGGTACTGCACACCCCCTGAGGAGGACAAAAATCAGCACAAAGTGCGCATTCAAAAGATTGAGAGGAGATAGGCAAGAGAGTGGAGGGAGTATAGGTATGTTACTCCCAAGTACATGAAGAAATTCACCCTCAATCCTCCATGCCCAAGACCTCCATTGGCACCTGGCCAAGAAGCAGATCCCACCAGCCTCAAGCGCGGTGAGGATTATCCTGATGAATGGGCCAAGCGCCAGGCCAAGTTGGCCAGACAAGCAAGAGAAACAGTGAGGAAATTCAATGAAGACTCTCCTGCTGCTGCTGCCACTGCTGAGGCCTCTGCAAGCAAGCCAAAGAAGGCCATGCCAAAGAAGCATGCTCACAAGCCAAGTCCTTCACCCTTAATGCCCTCATGACCAGACTCTTCAAAGCCCTCACGGCCAACTCCTCATGCTGCTCCCACTCCAAAGTCCTCAGCTCCTCCGCCAAAGCCCTCAGCTGCTCCAACCAAATCCTCTGCACCTATGCATCTTGCCATGTGCCAAAGCCCAGTAGGCGTCTCTATTGCCTCAAGAGCATCTGCTAGTTCCTTAGCACCACTGCATTCTTCAACAGGTCCCACTCTGTTGAAGACCAAGGCAACTGCTGGATGAGGCTCTCGACCAAGTCTTCAAAAGAAGCAGGTCTCTTTTCAAATTTCGTCTGATGAAGACAAAGCTGGTGATGATGAACTTGTAGAAATCATCAGAGACAGGCAGGTCAAGGCCGCTAGAGCCTAGGGCACAAGTGTGCCTCTGCTTTTGGATCCAAAGTTGATCCTTGAGTACATTGATCTATGGCACAAGGACCCCAATACTCCTATGCCTGACTTCAAGTTGACTGCTAGCCAAAGTCATATGTTGACTCACTTCATACAAGAAGAAAAATGGAAGTTTGAGAAGGCCAGGCAGATCAAGAAAGCGCAGTACAAAAAGGAGCGCTACCTGAAGAAAAACGTTGTCTCTATGACAACTGAAGAACTTTTCACTATTCAATCTGAGATCAAGAAACTCAGTGATGAATTTTATGCATACCGCGCTGATTGGCTTCGAGCCAAGGTCCATTTTGTGAAACTCACTGATCAATTCACTTCAAATGTTGCACTCCCAACGCAATAGGAAATTCCTCAGGCTGAAGCATCTGCTCAGCCTACTGAAGAAAATGCCAGCACCGCTGATGACAATTAGGCTGCTGAAGAAAATGCTAATTCCAGGGCTGATGATTGCATTCCATCCGCTGAAGAAATTGCCAGGGCAACCGCTAGTGTTGTTCCTAAAGAAAGTGAAGACGTCAGGGCAACTGCATCAGTTGCGCCTGAAGAAATTCAACCAAATTCCTCTGCTCCTCCTGCGCCTACACCAACTCCAATCCTTCCATCTGCATTAGATGTGAAGAAGACCAAGGCTGCAGAGCATGCAGCTGTGAAGAAAAGGAAGGCATCAACTTCATCAGATTCTTCAGCCCCGAAGAAGATGAAGCCATTGACTAGCTCATTTGACAACCCAATTGATGCTATTCCTATCTCAACCATGCCATTAAAGGACCTTGTTCCTTTTGATGAAGACTATGTGATTCCAAGTGAATCTGATGAAGAGAATCCTTCTGCCGCTTCATCAGAGCAGTTGGATGAAGAAATTGAAGTGGATGAAAACCCTTCAACCCCAATTATCTCATCGCCCATGCCTCAGTTCACTGCTGAAGAGGCCGACGTTGAAGAAATGGATGAAGAAGTCGATGTGGACATTGGATGCACCACGCCAATGCCGAATGATGACTTTTGGGAAAGTCAGCACCCCAACTCTCCTCTGTTCACACCTCTTTAACAAATTCCTCAGGCCCCAGTAACTACTGAAGTCCAAATGGGATCTGAAGAACCTCGTGCAACTCCGTCCATCCATGAAGAAATTCCAGCCAGTAGTGCTGATGAAAATGTAAATGAAGAATTGAAGTCCCAGGCTGCCACTGAAGAAGTACCTGAAATTCCTCAGCTTGTGGAACCTGAGATCGAGATCCCTGAGGTTGTGATGCAATTGACTGACACTCCTCACCCCAAGCCAAAGGATCCCTTCTCGAAGAAGCAAAAATTCAAGGCTGATGACTTCTTTGGCGAGCATGTATTCTTCACTAACTACAACTCTTATGACTCTGCTCGTCTTAGGAGGAAGCGCTTCTGGACTGCCAGCCAGGCCAACTTCTATTCTTCACTACTCTTCAACAAGGACAAAATATTCTACCATGAGCATATTCCTCATGTAGACATGGAATCATTGCCTTGTTTCACTCCTGTGCTCAGTGTGCTTCATGATGTAGGCCTCCTCAACTTTTGCTCTAACATTGTTGATTGGAATTAAGAGCTCATTCTTCAATTCTATGTGACACTACACATCACCGGTGATCCTGAAGACATCAACACCTTGGTCTTGGACTGGATGACCGATAATACTCATTATAAGGCACCGGACTCTGAATTGCTTCACGCCCTGCCCATCAGTCCACCCAGTGAAGGAGCTCACTGCCTGTACCAAGAACCTGAACTCACTGCTCATTACATGCAAGTGTTAATGAAGCCTCTGAAGCCCGGTCAAGCCCCAAGAACCAAATTCCTCGTAAAGGACTTACTCTATGTGCCCAGAATAGTCTATCGCATTCTGACAAGGACAATGAGTCCCATCAAAGGCCACGACTCATCTGATGAGGAAATAGTTGGCATCATGAAGAATCTGCTATTCAACATCATTCATAGCATTCCTATCAATTATTATGATTTCTTTATGAGGACTCTGGCAAATGTTGCACTCTCTCCGTTTGAGTTGAAGCCTTATGCTCCTTGGATTATGAGATTCCTCAGAACAAGGTCTTCACTCAACTACAAGGCTGATTTTCAGAATCACCTCAGCTATCTGCCCCCGATTGAAGTCCTCAAGCAGACTTATACCTTAGTTGATGAAAAGGGCAAGACACCTCTAGTCATTGGTGAAGGCACTCGTCCATTGGATGGTCAGTTTCGCAAAGCTGCATCTTACTCCACCAATGATGACTCTGCCACTCATGATTCTGCTACCAATGCACCTAAGTCTACTCCTCAAGCCACAGCTCCACGTGTGATGACTGACCGTGAGCTGCTTCTTAGTCTTCACCAGAAGGTGGATCGCAACCATAAATGGGTTAAGCGTCAGTTTGATTCTATTCTTCATAACATGACTGCTACACATAATGCAATGAAGAAAAACCATTACTACCTCCATGAAGTTTTCAGTCACACCTGGGCTGTCCTATCACATCTGTATGGTGAAGAAGATCTGAAGAAAATGGGTCTCAAGGAAGATTTTGACTGGTCTGCACCTCCACCGAAGGAATTCAAGAAGGTTAAGGTTCCTTCTTTGGTGACCAGCTCATATTCTTCATCGCGCGATACCGATGAGTATGAAGACTTGGACGACACTGTGGTAGGCCCTACAATGACAAACGACCCCAACACCGTTGGCGCTCCTCCATCAACTTGATATTCCTCAGGGGCGTTAGTCCTCATTTTTCGATCCTTTTGGTCATTCGATGACAAAGGGGGATAAATTTGAGTTAGTCTACAGGTGGGTCTACTTATATGGGCGTTTTTTCTTCTAAGTTACAACTCTCGTTTTTCTGAGACTTTATTCGATCGAGTTGTAAGCTTAAACTCTATGGCGGCCTAATACTTTTGCTGTGTTTTCCTGCATGCTTATTCCTCATTAATATTAATGCACGCATGCTGAATTACATCGGCCACCATATTTCATCATGCATTTCAAATTCTTCATATTATATGTTAAATGCGTCTATGAATTACAAGATATAGGGGGAGATCTCCATGATGCTACTCTTCAAGTGTGCATTGCTTCAAAAGCAAATTCCTCACTATGCACATCTTCAGGGGGGTTCTTCTATATCTTGCAATCAAATTCCTCAATTTCAGTATTTACACTTCATATGTTTATCCCCATTGAAAACTTAACCTATATTGTCATCAATCACAAAAAAGGGGGAGATTGTAAGTGCATCTACCACCCCTTAGTGATTTTGGTGTATTGAAGACTTATAGGTTAAGGGACTAATGCGTTTGTGAGTGTACACAGGTCTATAAGTCTATGAGGAGTTTGATATTTACAGAGAAAGTCGACCCCTAAAAATGAAGTTCTTCGACTGAAGACTTTGGATTTCTGAAGACTTTGAAAGTGAAGAAATTGGTGTAATCCTGAAGACTTGGTATTCGTTCAAGGAACATGAAGCGTGAAGACTTTTGTTTTCTTAGTTTCATTTTCTCTTTCTTGAGTCATAGGAAACACCGTACTGTTAAAGGGGGTCGAGGAAATACTAAGGAAAATTTTCCATGTGATGCTCAACTCAAATCCTACACCTACCAATCCCTTCGAGTGAAGCCATTGGAAATCTCATACAGTTCAGTCATATTCTTACTAACAGAGACGAAGTTCTTTTGGTCTCTGAGGAATTTGTTCTGACTGAGGAGTTAGGAATTCTCCAGTGCGGATTGCCTACACAGTGAGGAACATGATAGCCCTGAGGTATTTGATACTCAAAATTCCGACCGTTGCTGTGCTATGCGCCAGCTGTCCCAAAATATCTACCCACCTAACGGTCATATCATTGAAGGGCATTTATGTCTTATCATGTCGGGCTGCTCCCTAGGCTATAAATAGCCGCCCCCTACAACCACTAGCTGGTTGGATGCTCCGAGAGAAACTGACACTTGTCATTTGAGAGCATCCCATCCTCCGAGGACTTTGAGTGAAAATCATCAAGTGAGGAAAACCCAAACCCAAACACCCACAAACCCAAACTGATTGAGCATCACTGAAGAGATTGATCCTGTGTGGATCCGACGCTTGTTACCTTTGAATACTGTGCATCTTCCAGACGGTTAGGCGTCATGTTCTAGAGCATCCAAGAGGAAATTGTGGATCGCCGAGTGACCAAGTCTGTGAAGGTTTGGAAGTCACCTGAAGACTTACCACGAGTGAGTGGGCGAGGTCTGTGTGACCTTAGCTCAAGGGGAATGCGGCGAGGACTGGATGTCCTGAGCTGCGTGTTCAGGACTGGGTGCCGGGACTATGTGTCCTCAGGTTTAAATACCTAGCCGCCCTAACCAGACATACAACTGCCACAGCAGTTGGAACTAGTCTACCAAATCATTGTCTTCACCAAGCTACCTGGTTCCATTTCCTCAACCCTTCCATTTCCTCATTTCTGTGTTGTGTGCTTGTTCATATCTGTTAGAAGACTTTGACTGAAGACTTTCTCTATTTCTTCAGTTCAATTTCTTCAGTCTGTTTGTCTTATCCTGTCTTATCATGTGTTTACGCTTTCTGTACTCTGTGCTTGTTTTCATTTCATCATGAAGACCATGCTCATGCACTATTATGTTTACTTCTGAGTACTTATTCCGCTACAAGTAGCTCTTCACTCAGGATTTTCCTCACCCTGAAATTCCTTAGTGAAGAATTCATGAAAATCGCCTATTCACCCCCTCTAGTCGATATAACGCATTTTCATCTATTGATGGGCATCTCCATAGCCCGCCGATACGCCTAGTTGATGTGAGACTATCTTCTCCTTTTTGTATTCTCCACAACCACCATTCTATTCCACATATAGTGCTATATCCATGGCTCACACTCATATATTGCATGAAGATTGAAAAGGTTTGAGAACATCAAAAGTATGAAACAATTGCTTGGCTTGTCATCAGGGTTGTGCATGATTTAAATATTTTGTGTGGTGAAGATAGAGCATAGCCAGACTATATGATTTTGTAGGGATAACTTTATTTTGCCATGTTATTTTGAGAAGACATGATTGCTTAGTTAGTATGCTTGAAGTATTATTATTTTTATGTCAATATTAAACTTTTATCTTGAATCTTTTAGATCTGAACATTCATGCCACAATAAATAAAAAACTACATTGAGAAATATGTTAGAAGGCATTCCACATCAAAAATTCTTCTTTTATCATTTACCTACTCGAGGACGAGCATGAATTAAGCTTGGGGATGCTTGATACGTCTCCAACCTATCTATAATTTTTGATTGCTCCATGCTATTATATTATCTATTTCGGATGTCAATGGGCTTTACTTTACACTTTTATATCATTTTTGGGACTAACCTACTAACCGGAGGCCCAGCCCAAATTGTTGTTTTTTTGCCTATTTTCAGGTTTCGCTGAAAAGGAATATCAAACAGAGTCCAAAAGGAATGAAACCTTCAGGAACGTGATTTTCTTGACAAACATGATCCAGGAGACTTGGAGTGGGCGCCAAGAAACAATCGAGGAAGCCACGAGGCAGGGGGCGCGCCTAACCCCCTGGGCGCGCCCTCCACCCTCGTGGGCCCCTCGTTGCTCCACCGATGTACTTCTTCCTCCTATATATATCCACGTACCCCCAAACATCCAGGAGCACCACGAAAACCTAATTCCACCGCCACAACCTTCTGTACCCGAGAGATCCCATCTTGGGGCCTTTTCCGGAGCTCCGCCGGAGGGGCATTGATCACGGAGGGCCTCTACATCAACTCCATGGCCTCTTGTAGCGACCAGACCTCAAACAGTCTGATCTCTGTGCTCCGGTGTCATCCCTGGATCAGTAATGCTGACAGCACACAGTACTCGAAGGATTTATAGCAGAGTAGCAATCACACACTTATTACATCGGGTGTCTCAAAAGATAACTTATTACAATAAATATGGCTTAAGGCCATCTAGTGACTATAATAGCGGAAGGCTTGGAAGATAAGTGAGTCCATCAACTCCAACGGCATCACTGAGTATAGAACCACGACCTAAAACTCCTTAATCGTCGTCTGAAAAGTCTGCAACATTAACGTTGCAGCCCGAAAACGGGTCAGCACATGGAATATGCTGGCAAGGTAACACATAGAGAGTAATGGAAAGAAACAGCTATACTATATGCATATTTGGCTGGTGGAAAGCTCTATGGTTACAGTTTTTGCGTAAAGCCAATTTTTTCCTACTTCAAGGGAATAGATTTAATTACTATTATGGTGGTTGTTAAACATTGAGAATGGTTGACAGCATTCTCAATCCCAATTAAGTAACATCATTAAAACCCAACAAAATTAATTTAGAGTAACATGTTGAGATTCACATGATAATCCAGGTACTAGATACTCAAGATGTCCATAACCGGGGACACGGCTAACCATGATTAGTTTGTTACACTCTGCAGAGGTTTGCGCACTTTTCCCCACAAGACTCGATCGCCTCCGTTTGGTTTCTCGCACTACAGGGTGTTTGAGAAGACGGATGACCGAGACATAGTCTTTCAGAAGCGCTAGCACCTTACGATCGGGTAGACCGTACCACCTACATCCCCTACATCTGCTAGTCTACCACTGTAAGAGTTCGCACAACTTAGTCAACTATGCCAGAGCCCATAATGGCTTGTGGCTGCACACGGAAGTTTCTAGTATGAATAATCTCATGATCCCTTTGAGCCTGGGTGGCGGTCCAAAAGAAAACAGGCAAGTCCTGGAAACCCCAGGTGCCTCAATCCACCCAGATGTGTGTTTAAGTTGCCACCTTAGATAAACCATTAATTAACAATCTCACATCTGTCATGGATATCACTCACCCAGTCCACGTCTACTAGCATAGCATGGCATAATAAGCAAACGTAGAAGTAACTCCCAAAGGTTTGATAATAAACAGGTAATAGGTACTACCTCATCTACATCCCATCCCACAATTTAATTAGATCCTAATCATGCAATGTGTGAGGATTGATCTAATGCAATAAAACTGGGTTGTAGAAAAAGGTATGATCAAAGTGTTACTTGCCTTGCTGATGATCCGCGAAACCTAGAGATTCGAAGTAACAAGCGGCGCACTCCGGGTATTCTATCGCAGACAAACAAACAAGCATACAATAAGTACTCATCCAATGCACAGGTAAAACTCAAATAGAAGATCTAACCAGAAAATTCAACTTAAGAACCCTGGTTTGCAAAAAGAATCAAATCGAACGAAGCAAAAGAAATCAAACGGCGAAAGAAAACAACTTCGTTCTAGTAATCTGGATCTAGGGCAAATTTTACAGTAGAAAAAACATGTTTAAGTTGATTATTCGGAAAGAGGGTTTCGAGACGAAACTCCAGGCACTTGAATCGCCTGATTCCGATAAACGAGCGAAAAGTTATACTAAAACGAAAATCGCATCAGAAATCACGATCAGAAAATAACCACGAAAAATCCGACGAAAAAGAAAAACGACGAACAGATTAATCGTTAATTAACCTAATTCGAAAATAATTAAAAATAAAAAAAATTCGAAAATAAAACCGGCGAAAAAGAAATTTTTTAAAAAAAAATCGGCACGGAAGTCGAGGCGGCGGCGAACCTCGGGCGGCGCGCTGCTCCGGCGGCGGCGGTGGCGGCGGATCGGGCGCAGGTCTGGTGTGGGCTGGGGGCTCGGGTGCGGCGCTATATAAAGGCGCCCTCGGGCGGAGTCCCGCTCGGGTACGGCCCAAGGTCGGTTTCATTTTTTTTAATAAATACGCTAGGAAGAAAAATAAAAATAAATACTAAACGAACTCCAAAAATCACGAAATAAATTTTCTTGGGTTTCTAAAATCAAGCCCGATAAAGTGAACATTTATCTGGGCCCAAACTACAAATTTGAAATACACGCATTTTCCTAAATTCAAATAAAAATACCGAAAAACTCCGAAATAAATCTTATTTGATTTTTTTATTAAATCCTCAATATTTCTAGAATGTCATTTTATTCCCTCTCTCATATTTTTGTAATAGAAATAATTGATGATAAAATAAATAAAATCAAATGATCATGTTTACATAATTTGAGAAAACTTAAATATGTAAATAACGAAATCCCCAACTCTCTCCGTGGGTCCTTGAGTTGCTTAGGATTTTCTAGGATCAAAACCAAAAGCAAAATAAAATATGATATGCATGATGATCTAATGTATAATATTCCAAATTGAAAATTTGGGATGTTACAAACCTACCCCGCTTAAGATGAATCTCGCCCTCGAGATTCGGGTTGGCTAGAAAATAGGTGAGGGTGGTCTTTGAGCAAATCTTCCTCTCACTCCCAGGTGGCTTCATCCTCCGTGTGGTGGCTCCACTGAACTTTGCAAAACTTGATAACCTTGCTGCGAGTAACTCGGTTGGCAAACTCAAGAATCTTGACTGGTTTCTCCTCATAGGTCAAATTGTTATCCAACTGAATTGCTTCTAATGGTACTGTGTCTTTCAAAGGTATGTCAGCCATTTCCGTGTGACACTTCTTCAACTGAGAAACGTGGAACACCTCATGAACTCCTGTCAATCCTTCTGGCAATTCCAACTTGTAAGCCACTTCTCCCATACGCTCCAAAACTCGATATGGCCCTATAAATCGTGGTGCTAACTTCCCCTTAACTCCAAAGCGCTTAATCCCTCGAAGTGGGGATACTCGAAGATAAGCTCTGTCTCCGACTTCGTAAACTGTCTCCTTGCGTTTAGAATCTGCGTAGCTCTTCTGCCTGGACTGGGCTACCTTGAGCCTATCGCGAATCAACTTCACCTTCTGTTCAGACTCTTTAATCAGATCTGGTCCAAACAACTGGCGGTCTCCAACTTCGTCCCATGACAACGGTGTCCTGCACCTCCTTCCGTACAGAGCTTCGAAAGGGGCCATCTTCAAACTGGTCTGATAGCTATTATTGTAAGAGAACTCTGCATATGGCAAATTATCGTCCCAACTAGATCCATAATCTAGCGCACAAGCTCTCAGCATATCCTCCAAAATCTGATTGACTCTTTCAGTCTGTCCATCTGTCTGCGAATGAAAAGCTGTACTAAATTCTAGCCTAGTACCCAAAGTCTCATGCAACTGCTTCCAGAACTTTGAGGTAAACTGGGTTCCTCTATCTGATACGATGCTCCTCGGAACTCCATGCAAACATACGATCCTGGTCATGTATATCTTTGCCAACTTAGCACTGGTGTAAGTGGTCTTTACTGGGATGAAATGAGCTACCTTCGTCAATCGATTGACTACAACCCAAATCGAGTCATAGCCTGAACGAGTCCTTGGTAATCCCGTGATAAAATCCATGCCTAGCTTATCCCACTTCCATTCGGGTATCGGCAATGGTTGCAACAATCCTGCTAGCTTCTGATGCTCTGCCTTTACTCTCTGACATACGTCCCAAACTGCTACATACTCCGCAATATCCTTCTTCATTCCGGTCCACCAGAAAATATCCTTCAAATCCAAATACATCTTGGTATTTCCTGGGCGAATCGAATACGGTGAATCATGTGCCTCTTGCAGAATCAACTTTCTGATCTCCGGGTCATTTGGTACATAAACACGGTCTTCACCATAGGGTGTCGTGCTCATCCTCACGAAATCCTTTAGCTTTTCCTTGGCTCAGTTTCTCCTTTATAGAAGCAATCTCCTTGTCAGTTTTCTGAGCCTCTCTGATTCTATTCATCAAAGTTGACTGAATTTCCAACGCTGCTACATAGCCTCTCGGAACTATCTCCAAACATAGTTCACGAAGATTTTCTGCTAACTCCTTGGGTATTTCTCCCGTCATTAGTGTATTGACATGGTTCTTGCGGCTTAATGCATCAGCTACTACATTAGCCTTCCGGGATGATAATGCAATTTCATATCATAATCTTTGATAAGCTCCAACCATCTCCTTTGTCTGAGGTTCAACTCCTTCTGTGTGAAAATGTACTTCAAACTCTTATGATCCGTGTACACCTCCCAATGATTTCCATTGAGGAAATGTCTCCATGTCTTCAATGCATGCACTACGGCTGCTAACTCCAAATCATGCGTGGCATAATTCAATTCATGGGGCTTCAGTTGTCTTGAGGCATACGAAACAACTCTCCCTTACTGCATAAGCACTGCTCTAAGTCCTCGACGTGAAGCGTCGCAATATACCTCATAATCCATGGTTTGATCTGGCAAAATCAACACTGGTGAGGTAACCAAACGGTTCTTCAATTCCTGAAAACTTGCCTCACACTCCTCAGTCCATTTGAACTTAGTATCCTTCTTCATCAACTCCGTCATAGGCTTTGCAATCTTTGAGAAATTCTCAATAAATCTCCGGTAGTATCTTGCGAGTCCAAGAAAACTCCGGATCTCTCCAACTATTGTCGGTGCTTCCCACTTGGTCACGGTTTCAACTTTAGCGGGATCTACTGCTATACCTTCTCCAGATATAACGTGTCCGAGGAATCCTACTTCCTTCAACCAAAACTCACATTTGCTGAACTTGGCATATAATTGATGTTCTCTAAGCATTTCCATGTACCAAACGCAAATGCTCCTTATGCTCCTCTTCATTCTTCGAATAACCAGGATATCATCAATGAACACTACGACGAACTTATCCAAAAACTCCATAAACACTTTGTTCATCATGTTCATAAAATAGGCAGGCGCGTTAGTCAGTCCAAATGACATAACGGTATACTCATACAGCCCATACCTGGTGGTAAAGCTGTCTTCGGAATATCCTGTTCTCGAATCTTCAACTGATGGTATCCTGATCGCAAATCGATCTTGGAAAACACTTTAGCTCCTTGCAATCGATCAAACAGATCATTGATCATTGGTAGCGGGTACTTGTTCTTGATTGTTACTTCGTTCAATCCTCGATAGTCAACAACCATCCTTAACGATCCATCCTTCTTCTCCACTAGAAGTACTGGTGATCCCCAAGGCGAAGAACTTGGGCGAATGTAACCTTTATCCAGTAACTCCTTAATCTGCTTCTTAATTTCCACCAAATCTTTTGCTGGCATCCTATATGGTCTCTTTGATATTGGCCCAGTGCCTGGCAAAAGCTCAATCAAAAACTCAATGTCTCTATCCGGTGGCATGCCTGGCAACTCTTCGGGAAATACATCAGGAAAATCCTTTACCACTGGTACTTCCTCCTGCACAACTCCTGTTAGGCAATTTACTTGTGTCCTCTTTGGTACATGTCGGGATACATACTTGATCCTTCTCCCTTCTGGTGTGGTAAGCAAAATTGACTTACTAGCACACTCAATATTCCCTTCATACTTTGATAACCAATCCATGCCTAATATCACATCCAATCCTTGAGATTCCAATACTATTAGGTCTGAGGGAAAAACATAGTTACCAATCCTTAATGGTAACCGATCACACCATAGACTAGCCACATACTCTGCTCCTGGCGAGGTTACTAACATGGGTGACCTAAGGGCTTGGGTTGGTAGGTTATACTTATCCACAAATCCCCTTGAGATGTATGAATGCGATGCACCAGTATCAAAAAGAACGAGTGCAGTAAATGACTTAACCAAAAACTTACCTATTACTGCATCGGGCTGAGCTTCAACCTCCTCCACGCTAACGTGGTTCACCTGTCCCCTGTTGAAAGGGTTCGGCTTCTTTCCCAGAACTTCCATTGCCATTTTGGCCTTCAGGACATTCATTTGCATAATGTCCTGGCTTCGAACACTTATAACAAGTGACATGGCTCAAGTCCTTCTTGGCTGGGGTTGATGGGGTGTTGCGGTTCTGTCCATTGCTTCCTCCATTCCCATTACCATTCTTGGTGCCATTGTGATTGTGCGAGCTACCTACTCCATGGGTATGCTGAAAATGTCCTCCCGGTCTAGGGGTAAAACGTGGCTTCTGCTGAGCTCCTGAATTATACTTTCCTTGTCCATACTTCCTCTTGCAGTTCTCAATTTGCTGCTACTTCCCTTCAATCATAAGAGCACGATCTACCAACTCCTGGTAGTTGTTGAAGGTGGCTACCATCAACTGCATACTCAACTCATCATTCAGTCCTTCCAGGAATTTCTCCTGCTTAGCTGCATCCGTAGCAACGTCATCTGGGGCATAACGTGCTAGCTTACTAAACTCCTCCACATACTGGCCAACTGTCCGTCCTCCTTGGCGCAAGTTACGAAACTCACGCTTCTTCATGGCCATTGCTCCTGCTGAAACATGGGCAGTACGAAAAGCCTGCTGAAACTGGTCCCATGTGACAGTGTCGACTGGGAAGGTGGCTGTGAAATTCTCCCACCAAGATGCTGCGGGTCCTTCTAACTGATGTGCGGCAAACTTCACCTTCTCCGCATCTGTGCATCCTGCTGTGGTCAACTCCCTAGCTATCTTGCGGAGCCAATCATCTGCTACTATCGGCTCGGTGCTACTGGAAAACACCGGCGGATTCAGCCTAAGAAAACGGGCTAAGTGGTCAACAGGTGGTGGTGGTGGGTTGTTGTTGTTTCCTTGATTCTGATTCTGAACTAGCAACTGCATCAAGGTGTTCTGCTGCTGGATCAACTGGGTGAGCTCCGGCGGAAAGGCAAATCCGGGGTCACGTCTCGGAGGCATCTGAGGGTTTAGAAAAGATGAGACATAAGAATAGAGGGGGTCTAAAGAGAAAACACTACCCATATGCACATGAGGCAAAAGCAAACAATTCACTTCAATCAATCAAACAAAGGCATACAATCGATCTAACTATCGCAAAGTGCTCGGACTACTATATTTACATGGTGGACTACTACTACTGATGAGGTGGTCTACTAGAAATATTCTACGGTTGTAGACTCCATGATATCTGCTCCTGCTTCATCCACATAGTCATCATTGCTACTATCTTGTTCCGAGTCGGTGCCGTCAATGATGATGTAGTCTTCCGGGCTAATCTCCTTGGGTTCTTCGTCTTCATCTACTGGTGTCGGGCCTCCCATAAATATTCCAATCTTCATTGTTAGGTCGGCATTCTTATCCACCAATACTTCAATTTCTTCTTCATAATCTTCGCGTGTAGCCTTGAGTTCTTCCTCCAGTTCCTTGATTCTAGTCTTAGCCTTCTTCAGATCTATCATGTCGGCGCACATCTGATTCTCCTGTCGTCGAATGTGCTGGTTTAACTCCTGGATAAAAGCTGCAATTGATCTATCTTTCCTGGTGCTGATCATCTCCCAGTGTTCATCTCGGCGCCCACAAATCTGGTAGATAGTATCCTTGAGATCCTTGCGGTAGACTTCTCCAATGCGTCCCATGGCGATGTGAGCTGCCATACTCTTTCCTAGACTCCAAGTTGGTGCATCAAAAGAAAACTCTATGGGCTCAGTGACTGGCATGAACGTCCTTCCTGGAACTTGAACTTGAATCATCCAGCGCTCTTCTTCAGGTAAAGTGGCGTTGTAGGTTCCCGTGAAGCTTGGTACTCCTATGTTCAGGTATCTAGTGACTTCCTTCAAGTGGCGTCCAAAGGGTGTATCTTCATCTGGTTGTGTGAACTTGTTCCTTGCATCCGCCATCCTAAAGAGTAGAAAAGATGAGAAGTCAGAAGAGAAGAGAGTGAGTAGTGATCTAGGTCTTTAGCTTAGTGGTCGTGTCCTACAGTCAGCGTGTGCTCTGATACCATCTCTGTAGCGACCAGACCTCAAACAGTCTGATCTCTGTGCTCCGGTGTCATCCCTGGATCAGTAATGCTGACACCACACAGTACTCGGAGGATTTATAGCAGAGTAGCAATCACACACTTATTACATCGAGTGTCTCAAAAGAGAACTTATTACAATAAATATGGCTTAAGGCCATCTAATAACGATAACAGCGGAAGGCTTGGAAGATAAGTGAGTCCATCAACTCCAACGGCATCACTGAGTATAGAACCACGACCTAAAAACTCCTTAATCGTCGTCTGAAAAGTCTGCAACATTAACGTTGCAGCCCGAAAACGGGTCAGCACATGGAATATGCTGGCAAGGTAACACATAGAGAGTAATGGAATGCAACAGCTATACTATATGCATATTTGGCTGGTGGAAAGCTCTATGGTTACAGTTTTTGCGTAAAGCCAATTTTTCCCTACTTCAAAGGAATAAATTTAATTACTATCATGGTGGTTGTTAAACATTGAGAATGGTTGACAACATTCTCAATCCCAATTAAGTAACACCATTAAACCCCAACAAAATTAACTTTAGAGTAACATGTTGAGATTCACATGATAATCCAGGTACTAGATACTCAAGATGTCCATAACCGGGGACACGGCTAACCATGATTAGTTTATTACACTCTGCAGAGGTTTGCGCACTTTTCCCCACAAGACTCGATCGCCTCCGTTTGGTTTCTCGCACTACAGGGTGTTTGAGAAACGGATGACCGAGACATAGTCTTTCAGAAGCGCTAGCACCTTACGATCGGGTAGACCGTACCACCTACATCCCCTACATCTGCTAGTCTACCACTGTAAGAGTTCGCACAACTTAGTCAACTATGCCAGAGCCCATAATGGCTTGTGGCTGCACACGGAAGTTTCTAGTATGAATAATCTCATGATCCCTTTGAGCCTGGGTGGCGGTCCAAAAGAAAAACAGGCAAGTCCTGGAAACCCCAGGTGCCTCAATCCACCCAGATGTGTGTTTAGGTTGCCACCTTAGATAAACCATTAATTAACAATCTCACATCTGTCATGGATATCACTCACCCAATCCACGTCTACTAGCATAGCATGGCATAATAAGCAAACGTAGAAGTAACTCCCAAAGGTTTGATAATAAACAGGTAATAGGTACTACCTCATCTACTTCCCATCCCACAATTTAATTAGATCCTAATCATGCAATGTGTGAGGATTGATCTAATGCAATAAAACTGGGTTGTAGAAAAAGGTATGATCAAAGTGTTACTTGCCTTGCTGATGATCCGCGAAACCTAGAGATTCAAAGTAACAGGCGGCGCACTCCGGGTATTCTATCGCAGACAAACAAACAAGCATACAATAAGTACTCATCCAATGCACAGGTAAAACTCAAATAGAAGATCTAACCAGAAAATTCAACTTAAGAACCCTGGTTTGCAAAAAGAATCAAATCGAACGAAGCAAAAGAAATCAAACGGCGAAAGAAAACAACTTTGTTCTAGTAATCTGGATCTAGGGCAAATTTTACAGTAGCAAAAACATGTTTAAGTTGATTATTCGGAAAGAGGGTTTCGAGACGAAACTCCAGGCGCCTGAATCGCCTGATTCCGATAAACGAGCGAAAAGTTATACTAAAACGAAAATCACATCAGAAATCACGATCAGAAAATAACCGCGGAAAATCCGACGAAAAAGAAAAACGACGAACAGATTAATCGTTAATTAACCAAATTCGAAAATAATTAAAAATAAAAAAAATTCGAAAATAAAACCGGCGAAAAAGAAATTTTTTTAAAAAAAATCGGCACGGAAGTCGAGGCGGCGGTGAACCTCGGGCGGCGCGCTGCTCCGGCGGCGGCGGTGGCGGCGGATCGGGCGCAGGTCTGGTGTGGGCTGGGGGCTCGGGTGCCGCGCTATATAAAGGCGCCCTCGGGCGGAGTCCCGCTCGGGTACGGCCCAAGTCGGTTTCGTTTTTTTTAATAATTACGCTCGGAAGAAAAATAAAAATAAATACTAAACGGATTCCAAAAATCACGAAATAAATTTTCTCGGGTTTCTAAAATCAAGCCCGATAAAGTGAACATTTATCTGGGCCCAAACTACAAGTTTTAAATACACGCATTTTTCCTAAATTCAAATAAAAATACCGAAAAACTCCGAAATAAATCTTATTTGGTTTTTTTATTAAATCCTCAATATTTCTATATTTTGGGAAAGTCATTTTATTCCCTCTCTCATATTTTTGTAATAGAAATAATTGATGATAAAATAAATAAAATCAAATGATCCTGTTTACATAATTTGAGAAAACTCAAATATGTAAATAACGAAATCCCCAACTCTCTCCGTGGGTCCTTGAGTTGCTTAGGATTTTCTAGGATCAAAACCAAAAGCAAAATAAAATATGATATGCATGATGATCTAATGTATAACATTCCAAATTGAAAATTTGGGATGTTACAAACCTACCCCCCTTAAGATGAATCTCGCCCTCGAGATTCGGGTTGGCTAGAAAATAGGTGAGGGTGGTCCTTGAGCAAATCTTCCTCTCGCTCCCAGGTGGCTTCATCCTCCGTGTGGTGGCTCCACTGAACTTTGCAAAACTTGATAACCTTGCTGCGAGTAACTCGGCTGGCAAACTCAAGAATCTTGACTGGTTTCTCCTCATAGGTCAAATTGTTATCCAACTGAATTGCTTCCAATGGCACTGTGTCTCTCAAAGGTATGTCAGCCATCTCCGCGTGACACTTCTTCAACTGAGAAACGTGGAACACATCATGAACTCCTGTCAATCCTTCTGGCAATTCCAACTTGTAGGCCACTTCTCCCATACGCTCCAAAACTCGATATGGCCCTACAAATCGTGGCGCTAACTTCCCCTTAACTCCAAAGCGCTTAATCCCTCGAAGTGGGGATACTCGAAGATAAGCTCTGTCTCCGACTTCGTAAACTGTCTCCTTGCGTTTAGAATCTGCGTAGCTCTTCTGCCTGGACTGGGCTACCTTGAGCCTATCGCGAATCAACTTCACCTTCTGTTCAGACTCTTTAATCAGATCTGGTCCAAACAACTGGCGGTCTCCAACTTCGTCCCATGACAACGGTGTCCTGCACCTCCTTCCGTACAAAGCTTCGAAAGGGGCCATCTTCAAACTGGTCTGATAGCTATTATTGTAAGAGAACTCTGCATATGGCAAATTATCGTCCCAACTAGATCCATAATCTAGCGCACAAGCTCTCAGCATATCCTCCAAAATCTGATTGACTCTCTCGGTCTGTCCATCTGTCTGCGGATGAAAAGCTGTACTAAATTCTAGCCTAGTACCCAAAGTCTCATGCAACTGCTTCCAGAACTTTGAGGTAAACTGGGTTCCTCTATCTGATACGATGCTCCTCGGAACTCCATGCAAACATACGATCCTGGTCATGTATATCTTTGCCAACTTAGCACTGGTGTAAGTGGTCTTTACTGGGATGAAATGAGCTACCTTCGTCAATCGATCAACTACAACCCAAATCGAGTCATAGCCTGAACGAGTCCTTGGTAATCCCGTGATAAAATCCATGCCTAGCTTATCCCACTTCCATTCGGGTATCGGCAATGGTTGCAACAATCCTGCTGGCTTCTGATGCTCTGCCTTTACTCTCTGACATACGTCACAAACTGCTACATACTCCGCAATATCCTTCTTCATTCCGGTCCACCAGAAAATATCCTTCAAATCCAAATACATCTTGGTATTTCCTGGGTGAATCGAATACGGTGAATCATGTGCCTCTTGCAGAATCAACTTTCTGATCTCCGGGTCATTGGGTACATAAACACGGTCTTCAAACCATAGGGTGTCGTGCTCATCCTCACGAAATCCTTTAGCTTTTCCTTGCTCAGTTTCTCCTTTATAGAAGCAATCTCCTTGTCAGTTTTCTGAGCTTCTCTGATTCTATCCATCAAAGTTGACTGAATTTCCAACGCTGCTACATAGCCTCTCGGAACTATTTCCAAACATAGTTCACGAAGATTTTCTGCTAACTCCTTGGGTATTTCTCCCGTCATTAACGTATTGACATGGCTCTTGCGGCTTAATGCATCAGCTACTACATTAGCCTTCCCGGGATGATAATGCAATTTCATATCATAATCCTTGATGAGCTCCAACCATCTCCTTTGTCTGAGGTTCAACTCCTTCTGCGTGAAAATGTACTTCAAACTCTTGTGATCCGTGTACACCTCACAATGATTTCCAATGAGGAAATGTCTCCATGTCTTCAATGCATGCACTACGGCTGCTAACTCCAAATCATGCGTGGCATAATTCAATTCGTGAGGCTTCAGTTGTCGTGAAGCATACGAAACAACTCTCCCTTCCTGCATAAGCACTGCTCCAAGTCCTCGACGTGAAGCGTCGCAATACACCTCATAATCCTTGGTTTGATCTGGCAAAATCAACACTGGTGAGGTAACCAAACGTTTCTTCAATTCCTGAAAACTTGCCTCACACTCCTCAGTCCATTTGAACTTAGTATCCTTCTTCAGCAACTCCGTCATAGGCTTTGCAATCTTTGAGAAATTCTCAATAAATCTCCAGTAGTATCTTGCGAGTCCAAGAAAACCCTGGATCTCTCCAACTATTGTTGGTGCTTCCCACTTGGTCACGGTTTCAACTTTAGCGGGATCTACTGCTATACCTTCTCCAGATATAACGTGTCCGAGGAATCCTACTTCCTTCAACCAAAACTCACATTTGCTGAACTTGGCATATAATTGATGTTCTCTGAGCATTTCCAAGTACCAAACGCAAATGCTCCTTATGTTCCTCTTCATTCTTTGAGAATACCAGAATATCATCAATGAACACTACGACGAACTTATCCAAAAACTCCATAAAACACTTTGTTCATCATGTTCATAAAATAGGCAGGCGCGTTAGTCAGTCCAAATGACATAACGGTATACTCATACAGCCCATACCTGGTGGTAAAAGCTGTCTTCGGAATATCCTGTTCTCGAATCTTCAACTGATGGTATCCTGATCGCAAATCGATCTTGGAAAACACTTTAGCTCCTTGCAATCGATCAAACAGATCATTGATCATTGGTAGCGGGTACTTGTTCTTGATTGTTACTTCGTTCAATCCTCGATAGTCAACAACCATCCTTAACGATCCATCCTTCTTCTCCACTAGAAGTACTGGTGATCCCCAAGGCGAAGAACTTGGGCGAATGTAACCTTTATCCAGTAACTCCTTAATCTGCTTCTTAATTTCCACCAAATCTTTTGCTGGCATCCTATATGGTCTCTTTGATATTGGCCCTGTGCCTGGCAATAGCTCAATCAAAAACTCAATGTCTCTATCCGGTGGCATGCCTGGCAACTCTTCGGGAAATACATCAGGAAAATCCTTTACCACCGGTACTTCCTCCTGCACAACTCCTGATAAGGAATTTACTTGTGTCCTCTTTGGTACATGTCGGGATACATACTTGATCCTTCTCCCTTCTGGTGTGGTAAGCAAAATTGACTTACTAGCACACTCAATATTCCCTTCATACTTTGATAACCAATCCATGCCTAATATCACATCCAATCCTTGAGATTCCAATACTACTAGGTCTGAGGGAAAAACATAGTTACCAATCCTTAAGGGTAACCGATCACACCATAGGCTAGCCACATACTCTGCTCCTGGCGAGGTTACTAACATGGGTGACCTAAGGGCTTGGGTTGGTAGGTTATACTTATCCACAAATCCCCTTGAGATGTATGAATGCGATGCACCAGTATCAAAAAGAACGAGTGCAGTAAATGACTTAACCAAAAACTTACCTATTACTGCATCGGGCTGAGCTTCAACCTCCTCCACGCTAACGTGGTTCACCTGTCCCCTGTTGAAAGGGTTCGGCTTCTTCCCAGAACTTCCATTGCCATTTTGGCCTTCAGGACATTCATTTGCATAATGTCCTGGCTTCGAACACTTATAACAAGTGACATGGCTCAAGTCCTTCTTGGCTGGGGTTGATGGGGTGTTGCGGTTCTGTCCATTGCTTCCTCCATTCCCATTACCATTCTTGGTGCCATTGTGATTGTGCGAGCTACCTACTCCATGGGTATGCTGAAAATGTCCTCCCGGTCTAGGGGTAAAACGTGGCTTCTGCTGAGCTCCTGAATTATACTTTCCTTGTCCATACTTCCTCTTGCGGTTCTCAATTTGCTGCTGCTTCCCTTCAATCATAAGAGCACGATCTACCAACTCCTGGTAGTTGTTGAAGGTGGCTACCATCAACTGCATACTCAACTCATCATTCAGTCCTTCCAGGAATTTCTCCTGCTTAGCTGCATCCGTAGCAACGTCATCTGGGGCATAACGTGCTAGCTTACTAAACTCCTCCACATACTGGCCAACTGTCCGTCCTCCTTGGCGCAAGTTACGAAACTCACGCTTCTTCATGGCCATTGCTCCTGCTGAAACATGGGCAGTACGAAAAGCCTGCTGAAACTGGTCCCATGTGACAGTGTCGACTGGGAAGGTGGCTGTGAAATTCTCCCACCAGGATGCTGCGGGTCCTTCTAACTGATGTGCGGCAAACTTCACCTTCTCCGCATCTGTGCATCCTGCTGTGGTCAACTCCCTAGCTATCTTGCGGAGCCAATCATCTGCTACTATCGGCTCGGTGCTACTGGAAAACACCGGCGGATTCAGCCTAAGAAAACGGGCTAAGTGGTCAACAGGTGGTGGTGGTGGTGGGTTGTTGTTGTTGTTCCCCTGATTCTGATTCTGAACTAGCAACTGCATCAAGGTGTTCTGCTGCTGGATCAACTGGGTGAGCTCCGGCGGAAAGGCAAATCCGGGGTCACGTCTCGGAGGCATCTGAGGGTTTAGAAAAGATGAGATATAAGAATAGAGGGGGTCTAAAGAGAAAACACTACCCATATGCACATGAGGCAAAAGCAAACAATTCACTTCAATCAATCAAACAAAGGCATACAATCGATCTAACTATCGCAAAGTGCTCGGACTACTATATTTACATGGTGGACTACTACTACTGATGAGGTGGTCTACTAGAAATATTCTACGGTTGTAGACTCCATGATATCTGCTCCTGCTTCATCCACATAGTCATCATCGCTACTATCTTGTTCCGAGTCGGTGCCGTCAATGATGATGTAGTCTTCCGGGCTAATCTCCTTGGGTTCTTCGTCTTCATCTACTGGTGTCGGGCCTCCCATAAATATTCCTATCTTCATAGTTAGGTCGGCATTCTTATCCACCAATACTTCAATTTCTTCTTCATAATCTTCGCGTGTAGCCTTGAGTTCTTCCTCTAGTTCCTTGATTCTAGTCTTAGCCTTCTTCAGATCTATCATGTCGGCGCACATCTGATTCTCCTGTCGTCGAATGTGCTGGTTTAACTCCTGGATAAAAGCTGCAATTGATCTATCTTTCCTGGTGCTGATCATCTCCCAGTGTTCATCTCGGCGCCCACAAATCTGGTAGATAGTATCCTTGAGATCCTTGCGGTAGACTTCTCCAATGCGTCCCATGGCGATGTGAGCTGCCATACTCTTTCCTAGACTCCAAGTTGGTGCATCAAAAGAAAACTCTATGGGCTCAGTGACTGGCATGAACGTCCTTCCTGGAACTTGAACTTGAATCATCCAGCGCTCTTCTTCAGGTAAAGTGGCGTTGTAGGTTCCCGTGAAGCTTGGTACTCCTATGTTCAGGTATCTAGTGACTTCCTTCAAGTGGCGTCCAAAGGGTGTATCTTCATCTGGTTGTGTGAACTTGTTCCTTGCATCCGCCATCCTAAAGAGTAGAAAAGATGAGAAGTCAGAAGAGAAGAGAGTGAGTAGTGATCTAGGTCTTTAGCTTAGTGGTCGTGTCCTACAGTCAGCGTGTGCTCTGATACCATCTCTGTAGCGACCAGACCTCAAACAGTCTGATCTCTGTGCTCCGGTGTCATCCCTGGATCAGTAATGCTGACACCACACAGTACTCGGAGGATTTATAGCAGAGTAGCAATCACACACTTATTACATCGAGTGTCTCAAAAGAGAACTTATTACAATAAATATGGCTTAAGGCCATCTAATAACGATAACAGCGGAAGGCTTGGAAGATAAGTGAGTCCATCAACTCCAACGGCATCACTGAGTATAGAACCACGACCTAAAAACTCCTTAATCGTCGTCTGAAAAGTCTGCAACATTAACGTTGCAGCCCGAAAACGGGTCAGCACATGGAATATGCTGGCAAGGTAACACATAGAGAGTAATGGAATGCAACAGCTATACTATATGCATATTTGGCTGGTGGAAAGCTCTATGGTTACAGTTTTGCGTAAAGCCAATTTTTTCCCTACTTCAAAGGAATAAATTTAATTACTATCATGGTGGTTGTTAAACATTGAGAATGGTTGACAGCATTCTCAATCCCAATTAAATAACATCATTAAACCCAACAAAATTAACTTTAGAGTAACATGTTGAGATTCACATGATAATCCAGGTACTAGATACTCAAGATGTCCATAACCGGGGACACGGCTAACCATGATTAGTTTATTACACTCTGCAGAGGTTTGCGCACTTTTCCCCACAAGACTCGATCGCCTCCGTTTGGTTTCTCGCACTACATGGTGTTTGAGAAACGGATGACCGAGACATAGTCTTTCAGAAGCGCTAGCACCTTACGATCGGGTAGACCGTACCACCTACATCCCCTACATCTGCTAGTCTACCACTGTAAGAGTTCGCACAACTTAGTCAACTATGCCAGAGCCCATAATGGCTTGTGGCTGCACACGGAAGTTTCTAGTATGAATAATCTCATGATCCCTTTGAGCCTGGGTGGCGGTCCAAAAGAAAACAGGCAAGTCCTGGAAACCCAGGTGCCTCAATCCACCCAGATGTGTGTTTAGGTTGCCACCTTAGATAAACCATTAATTAACAATCTCACATCTGTCATGGATATCACTCACCCAATCCACGTCTACTAGCATAGCATGGCATAATAAGCAAACGTAGAAGTAACTCCCAAAGGTTTGATAATAAACAGGTAATAGGTACTACCTCATCTACTTCCCATCCCACAATTTAATTAGATCCTAATCATGCAATGTGTGAGGATTGATCTAATGCAATAAAACTGGGTTGTAGAAAAAGGTATGATCAAAGTGTTACTTGCCTTGCTGATGATCCGCGAAACCTAGAGATTCGAAGTAACAGGCGGCGCACTCCGGGTATTCTATCGCAGACAAACAAACAAGCATACAATAAGTACTCATCTAATGCACAGGTAAAACTCAAATAGAAGATCTAAATAGAAAATTCAACTTAAGAACCCTGGTTTGCAAAAAGAATCAAATCGAACGAAGCAAAAGAAATCAAACGGCGAAAGAAAACAACTTCGTTCTAGTAATCTGGATCTAGGGCAAATTTTACAGTAGAAAAAACATGTTTAAGTTGATTATTCGGAAAGAGGGTTTTGAGACGAAACTCCAGGCGCATGAATCGCCTGATTCCGATAAACGAGCGAAAAGTTATACTAAAACGAAAATCGGATCAGAAATCGCGATCAGAAAATAACCGCGGAAAATCCGACGAAAAAGAAAAACGACGAACAGATTAATCGTTAATTAACCTAATTCGAAAATAATTAAAATAAAAAAATATAAAAAAATAAAAAAATTCGAAAATAAAACCGGCGAAAATGAATTTTTTTTTTAAAAAATCGGCACGGAAGTCGAGGCGGCGACGAACCTCGGGCGGCGCGCTGCTCCGGCGGCGGCGGATCGGGCGCAGGGCTGGTGTGGGCTGGGGGCTCGGGTGCGGCGCTATATAAAGGCGCCCCCGGGCGGAGTCCCGCTCGGGTACGGCCCAAGGTCGGTTTCGTTTTTCTTAATAAATACGGTCGGAAGAAAAATAAAAAGAAATACTAAACGGACTCCAAAAATCATGAAATAGATTTTCTCGGGTTTCTAAAATCAAGCCCGATAAAGTGAACATTTATCTGGGCCCAAACTACAACTTTGAAAAACACGCATTTTTCCTAAATTCAAATAAAAATACCGAAAAACTCCGAAATAAATCTTATTTGATTTTTTTATTAAATCCTCAATATTTCTATATTTTGGGAAAGTCATTTTATTCCCTCTCTCATATTTTTGTAATAGAAATAACTGATGATAAATAAATAAAATCAAATGATCCTGTTTACATAATTTGAGAAAACTCAAATATGTAAATAACAAAATCCCCAACTCTCTCCGTGGGTCCTTGAGTTGCTTAGGATTTTCTAGGATCAAAACCAAAAGTAAAATAAAATATGATATGCATGATGATCTAATGTATAACATTCCAAATTGAAAATTTGGGATGTTACACCTCTCCGGTGATGTGTGAGTAGTTTACTTCAGACCTACGGGTCCATAGTTATTAGCTAGATGGCTTCTTCTCTCTCCTTGGATCTCAATACAAAGTTCTCCTCGATCTTCTTGGAGATCTATTCGATGTAATCTTCTTTTGCAGTGTGTTTGTCGAGATCCGATGAATTGTGGGTTTATGATCAAGTTTATCTATGAACAATATTTGAATCTCCTCTGAATTCTTTTATGTATGATTGGTTTATCTTTACAAGTCTCTTTGAATTATCAGTTTGGTTTGTCCTACTAGATTGATCTTTCTTGCAATGGGAGAAGTGCTTAGCTTTGGGTTCAATCTTGCGGTGCTCGATCCCAGTGACAGAAAGGGAAACGACACGTATTGTATTGTTGCCATCGAGGATAAAAAGATGGGATTTATACCATTTTGCATGAGTTTATCCCTCTACATCATGTCATCTTACTTTAAGCATTACTCTGTTCTTATGAACTTAGTACTCTAGATGCATGCTGGATAGCGGTCGATGTGTGGAGCAATAATAGTAGATGCAGAATCATTTCGGTCTACTTGTCGCGGACGTGATGCCTATATACATGATCATACCTAGATATTCTCATAACTATGCTCAATTCTATCAATTGCTCGACAGTAATTCGTTTACCCACCGTAATATTTATGCTCTTGAGAGAAGCCACTAGTGAAACCTATGGCCCCCGGGTCTATCTTCCATCATATTAATCTTCCAACACTTAGCTATTTCTATTGCTGTTTATTTTACTTTGCATCTTTATTTCTCTTTATCATAAAAATACCAAAAATATTATCTTATCATATCTATCAGATCTCATTCTCGTAAGTGACCGTGAAGGGATTGACAACCCCTTTATCGCGTTAGTTGCGAGGTTCTTATTTGTTTGTGTAGGTGTGTGGGACTCGAGCATGATCTCCTATTAGATTGATACCTTGGTTCTCAAAAACTGAGGGAAATACTTACGCTACTTTAGTGCATCACCCTTTCCTCTTCAAGGGAAAACCAACGCAGTGCTCAAGAGGTAGCAGTGTGACTGAGCGCAAGCATTGTCACCTTCTTGAGACCTCGCGTGTGATGATGATTGCTGCCAGTGTTCTGCCCCACTTCTGGGCTGAGGTCATTACCACTTCCACCTATCTCATTAACATTCAACCATCTGCTGCTCTACAGGGTGGTATTCCTCTCGAGCGCCTTTCTAGTCGTTCTCCTGATTATTCAGCGCTTCATTTGTTTGGTTGCGTTTGCTATGTTTTGCTTGTCCCCCGTGAATGCACCAAACTAACTGCTCAGTCTGTTGAGCTTGTCTTTCTCGGATACGGTGATGAGCATAAGGGTTATCGGTGTTGGGATCCTGTTGATCATCGGATGCGTATTTCCAGGGATGTGACCTTTGATGAGTCTCGTCCCTTCTACCCGCGTCCATCCTCCTCGGCCTTTTCCACAGAGGACATCCCTTTTCTTACGTTTTCGTATACACCTCCCTCTGTGCCCAGTATTTCTACTCCTCGTCCCGCTATTGCAGATCTGACACTGTCCTCTCCTACGATTTCTTCTCCTCCTTCATTGCATGACTCTCCACCCACATCATCGATACCTTCCCCTTCTCCACCTTCATCACCGATACATTCCCCATCTCCACCTCTAGTGATTCCACCTCTTCCCTCCTTTCCTTTCCATTATACTCATCGTCCACGCGTTGTGGATAAGTCTACTGATGTGCCCTCTACCTCTAATGTGTTGCCTGTTGAGGAACGTAGTATTTCAAAAAATTTACCAACGATCACGCAAGATCTATCTAGGAGATGCATAGCAACGAGAGGGGAGAGTGTGTCCACACACCCTCTTAGACCGAAAGCGGAAGCGTTTAGTAACGCGGTTGATGTAGTCGAACGTCTTCGCGATCCAACCGACCCAAGCAGCGAACGTACGGCACCTCCGCGTTCAGAACATGTTCAGCTCAATGACGTCCCTCGATCTCTTGATCTAGTTGAGGACGAGGGAGAGTTTCGTCAGCACGACGGCGTGTCGACGGTGATGATGAAGTTACCGGCGCAGGGCTTCGCCTAAGCACTACGACGATATGACCGAGGAGTCTAACTGTGGAGGGGGCACCGCACACGGCTAAGAGAAGACTTGGTGTGCTATTGGGGTGCCCCCTGGCCACGTATATAAAGGAGGGAGGAAGATAGGAGGTCGGCCAGGTTGGGCGCGCCAAGAGGGGAGTCCTACTTGGAATCCTAGTCCAAGTAGGATTCGCCCCCCTTTTTCCTTTCTTCCACCGGAGGGAAAGGGAAGGGAGAGAGAGGGGGAAGGAAAGAGGGGGACCGGCCCCCTCCCGTAGTCCAATTCGGTTTGGGCAAGGGGAGGGTGCACCCCTCTCTTGTGGCCCTTTCTCCTCTACTCCAATAAGGCCCTCTAGGCCCAATAGTTCTCCTTGGGGGTTCTGGTAACCTCCCGGTACTCCGAAAAAATGCCCGAACCACTCGGAACCATTCCGATGTCCAAATGCAACCTTACAATATATGAATCTTTATGTCTCGACCATTTCGATACTCCTCGTCATGTCCGTGGTCTCATCCGGGACTCCGAAAAAACTTCAGTCATCAAATCACATAACTCATAATACAAATCGTCATCGAACATTAAGCGTGCAGACCCTACGGGTTCGAGAACTATGTAGACATGACCGAGACACATATCCAATGTATAACAAATACGGAACTTGGATGCTCATATTGGCTCCTATGTATTCTACGAAGATCTTTATCGGTCAAACCGCATAACAACATATGTTGTTCCCTTTGTCATCGATATGTTACTTTCCCGAGATTCGATCGTCGGTATCATCATACCTAGTTCAATCCCATTACCGGCAAGTCTCTTTACTCGTTCTGTAATGCATCATCCCGTGACTAACTCATTAGTCACATTGCTTGCAAGGCTCATAGTGATGTGCATTACCGAGAGGGCCCAGAGATACCTCTCCGATACATGGAGTGACAAATCCTAATCTTGATCTATGCCAACTCAACAAACACCATCGGAGACACCTGTAGAGCATATTTATAATCACCCAGTTATGTTTTGACGTTTGATAGCACACAATGTGTTCCTCCGGTATTCGGGAGTTGCATAATCTCATAGTCAAAGGAATATGTATAAGTCATGAATAAAGCAATAGCAATAAAACTTAACGATCATTATGCTAAGCTAACGGATGGGTCTTGTCCATCACATCATTCTCTAATGATATGATCTCGTTCATCAAATGACAACACATGTCTATGGTTAGGAAACTTAACCATCTTTGATTAACGAGCTAGTCAAGTAGAGGCATACTAGGGACACTCTGTTTTGTCTATGTATTCACACATGTATCAAGTTTCCAATTAATACAATTCTAGCATGAATAATAAACATTTATCATAATATAAGGAAATATAAATAACAACTTTATTATTGCCTCTAGGGCATATTTCCTTCAGTCTCCCGCTTGCACTAGAGTCAATAATCTAGTTCACATCGCCATGTGATTTAACACCAATAGTTCACATCACCATGCAACCAACACCCAAAGGGTTTACTAGAGTCAATAATCTAGTTCACATCACCATGTGATTAACACCCAAAGAGTACTAAGGTGTGATCATGTTTTGCTTGTGAGAGAAGTTTAGTCAATGGGTCTATCACATTCAGAGTCGTATCTATTTTGCAAATTTTCTATGTCTACAATCCTCTGCATGGAGCTACTCTAGCAGATTGCTCCCACTTTCAATGTGTATCCAGATTGAGACTCAAAGTCATCCGGATCAGTGTAAAAGCTTGCATCAACGTAACTCTTTACGATGAACTCTTTATCACCTTCACAACCGAGAAATATCTCCTTAGTCTTCTAAAGATAATTTTGACCGCTGTCTAGTGATCCATTACTGGATCAATATCGTACCCCCTTGCCAAACTCATCGCAAGGTACACCATAGGTTTGGTACACAACATAGCATACTTTATAGAACCTATGGCTGAGGCATAGGGAATGACTTTCATTCTCTTTCTATTTTCTATCGTGGTCATGTTTTGAGTCTTACTCAACTTTACACCTTGCAATACAGGCAAGAACTCCTTCTTTGACTGTTCCATTTTGAACTACTTCAAAATCTTGTCAAGGTATGTACTCATTGAAAAAAATCTTATCAAGCGTCTTGATCTATCTCTATAGATCTTGAAGCCCAATATGTAAGCAGCTTCACCGAGGTCTTTCTTTGAAAAACTCCTTTCAAACACTCCTTTATGCTTTCTAGAAAATTCTACATCATTTCCGATCAACAAATATTTCATTCACATATACTTATCAGAAAGGTTGTAGTGATCCCACTCACTTTCTTGTAAATACAGGCTTCACCGCAAGGTTGTATAAAACTATATACTTTGATTAACTCATCAAAGCGTATATTCCAACTCCGAGATGCTTGCACCAGTCCATAGATGGATCGCTGGAGCTTGCACATTTTGTTAGCACCTTTCGAATTGAAAAAACCTTCTGGTTGTATCATATACAACTCTTCTTTCATAAATCCATTAAGGAATGCAGTTTTGACATCCATTTGTCAGATTTCATAAAATGTGGAAATTTTTGGGGAACGTAGTAATTTCAAAAAAAATCCTACGCACACGCAAGATCATGGTGATGCATAGAAACAAGAGGGGAGAGTGTTGTCTACGTACCCTCATAGACCGTTCGCGGAAGCGTTATAACAATGCAGTTGATGTAGTCGTACGTCTTCACGTCCGACCGATCCAAGCACCGAAAGCACGACACCTCCGAGTTCTGCACACGTTCGGCTCGGTGACGTCCTCGCCTTCTCGATCCAGCAAGAGGGGCGAAGTAGTAGATGAGTTCCGGCAGCACGACGGCGTGGTGACGGTGTTGGTGAAGAACAATCTCCGCAGGGCTTCGCCTAAGCACTACGAAACCTATGACGGGGGATAAACTAGAGGGGACGGGGTTGCCGGCACATGGCTTGGTGTTTCTTGATCTGTCTTTGGTGCTAGCCCTGGCCCTCTATTTATATGTTGAGCCCTGGGGTCGAAACTTGGAGCAAAAGCCTCCTCAAAGTTGGTTTTGCCCAAAAGGCAAGAGTCCTTCTCGAACTCCAGGGCCAGACGCCAGGGTTCCCGGCGTCTGGACCCAGACACCAGGGACCCTGGCGTCTGGCCCCTGGACTCTGCAAAACTTCCTTTTGCGCTTTCCAAAAACCTTGTGGGCTTTCCCCTTTGGCCCAAATAAAGTGTTCTCGTACCCAAACATTTTGGGAAACATCCGGAACCCCTTTCGGTGATTTCCGGAACCCTTCCGGTGACCAAACACTATTATCCCATATATTAAACTTTATCTCAGGACCATTCCGGAGTTCCTCGTCATGTCCGTGATCTCATCCCGGACTCCGAACAACATTCGGTCATCAACATACATAACTCATATAGTACTATATTGTCAATGAACGTTAAGCGTGCGGACCCTACGGGTTCGAGAACTATGTAGACATGACCGAGATACCTCTCTGGTCAATAACCAATAGCGGGACCTGGATGCCCATATTGGCTCCTACATATTCTACGAAGATCTTTATTGGTCAGACCGCATAACAACATACGTTGTTCCCTTTGTCATCAGTATGTTACTTGCCCGAGATTCGATCGTCGGTATCTCAATACCTAGGTCAATCTCATTACCGGCAAGTCTCTTTACTCATTCCGTAATACATCATCCCGCAACTAACTCATTAGTTGCAATGCTTGCAAGGCTTATAGTGATGTGCATTACCGAGTGGGCCCAGAGATACCTCTCCGACAATCGAAGTGACAAATCCTAATCTCGAAATACGCCAACCCAACAAGTACCTTTGGAGACACCTGTAGAGCACCTTTATAATCACCCAGTTATGTTGTGACGTTTGGTGGCACACAAAGTGTTCCTCCGGTAAACGGGAGTTGCATAATCTCATAGTCATAGGAACATGTATAAGTCATGAAGAAAACAATAGCAACAAACTAAAAGATCAAGTGCTAAGCTAACGGAATGGGTCAAGTCAATCACATCATTCTCCTAACGATGTGATCCCGTTAATCAAATGACAACTCATGTCTATGGTTAGGAAACTTAACCATCTTTGATCAATGAGCTAGTCAAGTAGAGGCATACTAGTGACACTCTGTTTGTCTATGTATTCACACATGTATTATGTTTCCGGTTAATACAATTCTAGCATGAATAATAAACATTTATCATGAAATAAGGAAATAAATAATAACTTTATTATTGCCTCTAGGGCATATTTCCTTCAGTCTCCCACTTGCACTAGAGTCAATAATCTAGATTACACAGTAATGATTCTAACACCCATGGAGCCTTGGTGCTGATCATGTTTTGCTCGTGGAAGAGGCTTAGTCAACGGGTCTGCAACATTCAGATCTGTATGTATCTTGCAAATTTCCATGTCTCCCACCTGGACTAAATCCCAAATGGAATTGAAGCGTCTCTTGATGTGCTTGGTTCTCTTGTGAAATCTGGATTCCTTTGCCAAGGCAATTGCACCAGTATTGTCACAAAAGATTTTCATTGGACCCGATGCACTAGGTATGACACCTAGATCGGATATGAACTCCTTCATCCAGACTCCTTCATTTGCTGCTTCCGAAGCAGCTATGTACTCCGCTTCACACGTAGATCCCGCCATGACGCTTTGTTTAGAACTGCACCAACTGACGGCTGCACCGTTTAATGTAAACACGTATCCGGTTTGTGATTTAGAATCATCTGGATCAGTGTCAAAGCTTGTGTCAACGTAACCATTTACGATGAGCTCTTTGTCACCTCCATAAACGAGAAACATATCCTTGGTCCTTTTCAGGTATTTCAGGATGTTCTTGACCGCTGTCCAATGATCCACTCTTGGATTACTTTGGTACCTCCCTGCTAGACTTATAGCAAGGCACACATCAGGTCTGGTACACAACATTGCATACATGATAGAGCCTATGGCTGAAGCATAGGGAACATCTTTTATCTTCTCTCTATCTTCTGCAGTGGTCGGGCATTGAGTCTTACTCAACTTCACACCTTGTAACACAGGCAAGAACCCTTTCTTTGCTTGATCCATTTTGAACTTTTTCAAAACTTTGTCAAGGTATGTGCTTTGTGAAAGTCCAATTAAGCGTCTTGATCTATCTCTATAGATCTTGATGCCCAATATGTAAGCAGCTTCACCGAGGTCTTTCATAGAAAAACTTTTATTCAAGTATCCCTTTATGCTATACAGAAATTCTATATCATTTCCAATTAGTAATATGTCATCCACATATAATATCAGAAATGCTACAGAGTTCCCACTCACTTTCTTGTAAATACATGCTTCTCCAAAAGTCTGTACAAAACCAAATGCTTTGATCACACTATCAAAGCGTTTATTCCAACTCTGAGAGGCTTGCACCAGTTCATAAATGGATCGCTGGAGCTTGCACACTTTGTTAGCTCCCTTTGGATCGACAAAACCTTCTGGTTGCATCATATACAACTCTTCTTCCAGAAATCCATTCAGGAATGTAGTTTTGACATCCATCTGCCAAATTTCATAATCATAAAATGCGGCAATTGCTAACATGATTTGGACAGACTTAAGCATCGCTACAGGTGAGAAGGTCTCATCGTAGTCAATCCCTTGAACTTGTCGAAAACCTTTCGCAACAAGTCAAGCTTTGTAGATAGTAACATTACCATCAGCATCGGTCTTCTTCTTGAAGATCCATTTATTCTCAATTGCTTGCCGATCAACGGGCAAGTCAACCAAAGTCCACACTTTGTTCTCATCCATGGATCCCATCTCAGATTTCATGGCTTCTAGCCATTTTGTGGAATCTGGGCTCACCATCGCTTCTTCATAGTTCGTAGGTTCGTCACGATCTAGTAGCATGACTTCCAGAACAGGATTACCGTACCACTCTGGTGCGGATCTTACTCTAGTTGATCTACGAGGTTCAGTAATAACTTGATCTAAAGTTCCATGATCATCATCATTAACTTCCTCACTAATTGGTGTACGTGCCACAGAAACCGGTTTCTGTGATGAACTACTTTCCAATAAGGGAGCAGGTACAGTTACCTCATCAAGTTTTACTTTCCTCCCACTCACTTCTTTCAAGAGAAACTCCTTCTCTAGAAAGTATCCATTCATAGCAATGAATGTCTTGCCTTCGGATCTGTCATAGAAGGTGTACCCAACAGTCTCCTTTGAGTATCCTATGAAGACACATTTCTCCGATTTGGGTTCGAGCTTATCAGGTTGAAGCTTTTCCACATAAGCATCGCAGCCCCAAACTTTAAGAAACGACAACTTTGGTTTCTTGCCAAACCATAATTCATAAGGCGTCGTCTCAACGGATTTCGATGGTGCCCTATTTAATGTGAATGCGGCCGTCTCTAAAGCATAACCCCAAAATGATAACGGTAAATCAGTAAGAAACATCATAGATCGCACCATATCTAGTAAGGTATGATCATGACGTTCGGACACACCATTACGCTATGGTGTTCCGGGTGGCGTGAGTTGCGAAACTATTCCGCTTTGTTTTAAATGTAGACCAAACTCGTAACTCAAATATTCTCCTCCACGATCAGATCATAGAAATTTTATTTTCTTGTTACGATGATTTTCTACTTCACTCTGAAATTCTTTGAACTTTTCAAATGTTTCATATTTATGTTTGATTAAGTAGATATACCCATATCTGCTTAAATCATCTGTGAAGGGAGAAAATAACGATATCCGCCACGAGCCTCAACATTCATCGGACCACATACATCTGTATGTATGATTTCCAACAAATCTGTTGCTCTCTCCATAGTACCGGAGAATGGCGTTTTAGTCATCTTGCCCATGAGGCACGGTTCGCAAGTATCAAGTGATTCATAATCAAGTGATTCCAAAAGTCCATCAGTATGGAGTTTCTTCATGCGCTTTACACCGATATGGCATAAACGGAAGTGCCACAAATAAGTTGCACTATCATTATCAACTCTACATCTTTTGGCTTCAACATTATGAATATGTGTATCACTACTATCGAGATTCATCAAAAATAGACCACTCTTCAAGGGTGCATGACCATAAAAGATATTACTCATATAAATAGAACAACCATTATTATCTGATTTAAATGAATAACCGTCTTGCATCAAAAATGATCCAGATATAATGTTCATGCTTAATGCTGGCACCAAATAACAATTATTTAGGTCTAATACTAATCCTGAAGGTAGATGTAGAGGTAGCATGCCGACTGCGATCACATCGACTTTGGAACCATTTCCCACGTGCATCGTCACCTCGTCCTTCGCCAGTGTTCGCTTAATCCGTAGTCCCTGTTTCGAGTTGCAAATATTAGCAACAGAACCAGTATCAAATACCCAGGTGCTACTGCGAGCTCTAGTAAGGTACACATCAATAACATGTATATCACATATACCTTTGTTCACCTTGCCATCCTTCTTATCCGCCAAATACTTGGGGCAGTTCCGCTTCTAGTGTCCAGTCTGCTTGCAGTAGAAGCACTCAGTTTCAGGCTTAGGTCCAGATTTGGGTTTCTTCTCCTGAGCAACAACTTGTTTGCTGTTCTTCTTGAAGTTCCCCTTCTTCTTCCCTTTGCCCTTTTTCTTGAAACTGGCGGTCTTATTGACCATCAACACTTGATGCTCCTTCTTGATTTCTACCTCCGCAGCCTTTAGCATTGCGAAGAGCTCGGGAATCGTCTTATCCATCCCTTGCATGTTATAGTTCATCACGAAGCTCTTGTAGCTTGGTGGCAGTGATTGAAGAACTCTATCAATGACACTATCAACAGGAAGATTAACTCCCAGTTGAGTCAAGTGATTATGATACCCAGACATTTTGAGTATATGTTCACTGACAGAACTATTCTCCTCCATCTTGCAGCTATAGAACTTATTGGAGACTTCATATCTCTCAATCCGGACATTTGCTTGAAATATTAACTTCAACTCCTGGAACATCTCATATGCTCCACGTCGTTCAAAACGTCGTTGAAGACCTGGTTCTAAGCCGTAAAGCATGGCACACTGAACTATCGAGTAGTCATCAGCTTTGCTCTGCCAGACGTTCATAACATCTGGTGTTGCTCCTGCAGCAGGCTTGGCACTTAGCGGTGCTTCCAGGACGTAATTCTTCTATGCAGCAATGAGGATAATCCTCAAGTTACGGACCCAGTCCGTGTAATTGCTACCATCATCTTTCAACTTTGCTTTCTCAAGGAACGCATTAAAATTCAACGGAACAACAGCACGGGCCATCTATCTACAATCAACATAGACAAGAAAAATACTATCAGGTACTAAGTTCATGATAAATTTAAGTTCAATTAATCATATTACTTAAGAACTCCCACTTAGAAAGACATCCCTCTAATCTTCTAAGTGATCACGTGATCCAAATCAACTAAACCATAACCGATCATGACGTGAAATGGAGTAGCTTTCAATGGTGAACATCAATATGTTGATCATATCTACTATATGATTCACGCTCGACCTTTCGGTCTCAGTGTTCCGAGGCCATATCTGCATATTCTAGGCTCGTCAAGTTTAACCTGAGTATTCTGCGTGTGCAAAAACTGGCTTGCACCTGTTGTAGATGGACGTAGAGCTTATCACACCCGATCATCACGTGGTGTCTGGGAACGACGAACTTTGGCAATGGTGCATACTTAGGGAGAACACTTTTATCTTGAAATTTAGTGAGAGATCATCTTATAATGCTACCGTCAATCAAAGCAAGACAAGATGCATAAGAGATAAACATCACATGCAATCAATATAAGTGATATGATATGGCCATCATCATCTTGTACTTGTGATCTCCATCTCCGAAGTACCATCATGATCACCATCGTCACCGGGGCGACACCTTGATCTCCATCGTAGCATCGTTGTCATCTTGCCAATCTTATGCTTTCACGACTATCGCTACTGCTTAGTGATAAAGTAAAGCATTACAGTGTGATTGCATTGCATACAATAAAGAGACAACCATATGGCTCCTGCCAGTTGTCGATAACTCAGTTACAAAACATGATCATCTCATACAATAAAATTTAGCATCATGTCTTGACCATATCACATCACAACATGCCCTGCAAAAACAAGTTAGACGTCCTCTACTTTGTTGTTGCAAGTTTTACGTGGCGGCTACGGGCTTTAGCAAGAACCGTTCTTACCTACGCATCAAAACCACAACGATAGTTTGTCAAGTTGGTGCTGTTTTAACCTTCGCAAGGACCGGGCGTAGCCACACTCGATTCAACTAAAGTTGGAGAAACTGACACCCGCCAGCCACCTGTGTGCAAAGCACGTCGGTAGAACCAGTCTCGCATAAGCGTACGCGTAATGTCGGTTCAGGCCGCTTCATCCAACAATACCGCCGAACCAAAGTATGACATGTTGGTAAGCAGTATGACTTATATCGCCCACAACTCACTTGTGTTCTACTCGTGCATATAACACCACTGCATAAAACCTGGCTCGGATGCCACTGTTGGGGAACGTAGTAATTTCAAACAAATTCCTACGCACACGCAAGATCATGGTGATGCATAGCAACGAGAGGGGAGAGTGTTGTCTACGTACCCTCGTAGACCGTTCGCGGAAGCATTATATCAACGCGGTTGATGTAGTCGTACGTCTTCACGTCCGACCGATCCAAGCACCGAAAGCACGACACCTCTGAGTTCTGCACACGTTCGGCTCGGTGACGTCCTCGCCTTCTCGATCCAGCAAGAGGGGCGAAGTAGTAGATGAGTTCCGGCAGCACGACAGCGTGGTGACGGTGTTGGTGAAGAACAATCTCCGCAGGGCTTCGCCTAAGCACTACGAAAACTATGACGGAGGATAAACTAGAGGGGACGGGGTTGACGGCACACGGCTTGGTGTTTCTTGATCTGTCTTTGGTGCTAGCCCTTCCCCTCTATTTATATGTCGAGCCCTGGGGTCGAAACTTGGAGCAAAAGTCTCCTCAAAGTCGGTTTTGCCCGAAAGGCAAGAGTCCTTCTCAGACTCCAGGGCCAGACGCCAGGGTTCCCGGCGTCTAGACCCAGACGCCAGGGACCCTGGCGTCTGGCCCCTGGACCCCGCAAAACTTCCTTTTGTGCTTTACAAAAACCTTGTGGGCTTTCCCCTTTGGCCCAAATAAAGTGTTCTCGTACCCAAACATTTCGGAAAACATCTGGAACCCCTTTCGGTGACCAAACACTATTATCCCATAATATAACCTTCATCGAACTTTAAGCGTGCGGACCCTACAGATTCGAGAACTATGTAGACATGATCGAGACACGTCTCCGGTCAATAATCAATAGCGGAACCTGGATGCTCATATTGGTTCCCACATATTCTACGAAGATCTTTATCGGTCAGACCGCATAACAACATACGTTGTTCCCTTTGTCATCGGTATGTTACTTGCCCGAGATTCGATCGTCGGTATCTCATTACCTAGTTCAATCTCGTTACCGGCAAGTCTCTTTACTCGTTCCGTAATACATCATCCCGCAACTAACTCATTAGTTGCAATGCTTGCAAGGCTTATAGTGATGTGCATTACCGAGTGGGCCCAGAGATACCTCTCCGACAATCGGAGTGACAAATCCTAATCTCAAAATACGCCAACCCAACAAGTACCTTTGGAGACACCTGTAGAGCACCTTTATAATCACCCGGTCACGTTGTGACGTTTGGTGGCACACAAAGTGTTCCTCCGGTAAACGGGAGTTGCATAATCTCATAGTCATAGGAACAAGTATAAGACATGAAGAAAGCAATAGCAACAAACTAAATGATCAAGTGCTAAGCTAACGGAATGGGTCAAGTCAATCACATCATTCTCCTAACGATGTGATCCTGTTAATCAAATGACAACTCATGTCTATGGTTAGGAAACTTAACCATCTTTGATCAACGAGCTAGTCAAGTAGAGGCATACTAGTGACACTCTGTTTGTCTATGTATTCACACATGTATTATGTTTCCGGTTAATACAATTCTAGCATGAATAATAAACATTTATCATGAAATAAGGAAATAAATAATAACTTTATTATTGCCTCTAGGGCATATTTCCTTCAGAAATTTCTACCATGATTCGGACAGACTTGAAGCATCGATACGAGTGAGAAACTCTCATTGTAGTCAACACCTTGAACTTGTCGAAAACCTTTTTCGACAATTTGAGCTTTGTAGATAGTAACACTACCATCAGCGTCCGTCTTCCTCTTGAAGATCCATTTATTCTCTATGGCTCGCCGATCATCGAGCTAGTCCACCAAAGTCCACACTTTGTTCTTATACATGGATCCCATCTCAGATTTCATGGCCTCAAGCCATTTCACGGAGTCTGGGCTCATCATCGCTTCCTCATAGTTTGTAGGTTCGTCATAGTCTAGTAACATGACTTCCAGAACAGGATTACCATACCACTCTGGTGCGTAACGTACTCTCGTTGACCTACAAGGTTCGGTAGTAACTTGATCTGAAGTTTCATGATCATCGTCACTAACTTCCTCACTAATTGGTGTAGGCATCACTAGAACTGATTTATGTGATGAACCACTTTCCAATTTGGGAGAAGGTACAACTAGCTCATCGAGTTCTACTTTCCTCCCACTCACTTCTTTAGAGAGAAACTCCTTCTCTAGAAAGGATCCATTCTTAGCAACGAATATCTTGCCTTCGGATATGTGATAGAAGGTGTACCCAATAGTCTCCTTTGGGTATCCTATGAAGATACATTTCTCCGATTTGGGTTCGAGCTTCTCATGTTAAAGCTTTTTCACATAAGCATCACAGCCCCAAACTTTAATAAATGACAACTTGGGTTTGTTGCCAAACCACATTTCATATGGTGTCGTCTCAACGGATTTAGATGGTGCCCTATTTAACATAATGCAGCTGTCTCTAATGCATAACCCCAAAACTATAGTGGTAAATCGGTAAGAGACATCATAGATCGCACCATATCTAATAAAGTACGGTTACGACGTTCAGACACACCATTACGCTGTGGTGTTCCAGGTGGTGTTAGTTGTGAAACTATTCCACATTGTTTTAAATGAAGGCCAAACTCGTAACTCAAATATTCGCCTCCATGATCATATCGTAGAAACTTTATTTTCTTGTTGCGATGATTCTCAACTTCACTCTGAATTTTTTTGAACTTTTCAAATATTTCAGACTTGTGTTTCATTAAGTAGATATACCTATATCTGCTCAAATCATCTGCGAAGGTTAGAAAATAACGATACCCGTCGCGAGCCTCAACACTCATCGGACCGCATACATCAATATGTATTATTTCCAATAAGTCAGTTGCTCACTCCATTGTTCCGGAGAACGGAGTCTTAGTCATCTTTCCCATGAGGCATGGTTCGCAAGAATCAAGTGATTCCAAAAGCCCATCAACATGGATTTTCTTCATGCGCTTTACACCAATATGACATAAACGATAGTGCCGTAAATATGTTGCACTATCATTATCAACTTTGCATCTTTTGGCATCTATATTACGAATATGTGTATAACCACGATCGAGATTCAATAAAGCATTCACATTGGGTGTATGACCATAGAAGGTTTTATTCATGTAAATAGAACAACAATTATTCTTTGACTTAAATGAATAACCATATTGCAATAAACATGATCCAATCATATTCATGCTCAATGCAAAACACCAAATAACATTTATTTTAGGTTCAATACTAATCCCGAAGGTAAGGGGAGTGTGCGATGGTGATCTTATCAACCTTGGAATCGCTTCCAACACACATCATCACCTCGCCCTCAACTAGTCTCTTTTCATTTTGTAACTCCCGTTTTGAGTTACTACTCTTAACAACCGAACCAGTATCAAATACCGAGGGGTTGCTATAAACACTAGTAAAGTACACATCAATAACATGTATATCAAATATACCTTTGTTCACTTTGCCATCCTTCTTATCCGCCAAGTATCTAGGGCAGTTCCACTTCTAGTGACCATTTCCTTTGCAGTAGAAGCACTTAGTTTCAGGCTTGGGTCCAGTTTGGGCTTCTTCCCGAGAGTGACAACTTTCTTGCCATTCTTCTTGAAGTTCCCTTTCTTTCCCTTGCCCTTTTTTCTTGAAACTAGTGGTCTTGTTAACCATCAACTCCTGATGCTCTTTCTTGATTTCTACCTTCACTGATTTCAGCATCACGAAGAGCTTGGGAATCATTTTGTTATCCCTTGCATATTATAGTTCATCACAAAGTTCTAGTAGCTTGGTGATAGTGACTAGAGAACTCTTTCAGTCACTATCTTATCTGGAAGATTAACTCCCACTTGATTCAAGCGATTGTCGTACCCAGACATTCTGAGTACATGCTCACTAGCTGAGCTATTCTCCTCCATCTTGTAGGCAAAGTACTTGCCAGAGGTCTCATACCTCTTGACACGGGCATGAGTCTGAAATACTAATTTCAACTCTTGGAACATCTCATATGCTCTGTGGTGTTCAAAACATTTTTGAAGTCCCGGTTCTAAGCCGTAAAGCATGGCGCACTAAACTATCAAGTAGGCCTGTCAAACGTTCATAACGTCTGCATCTGCTCCTCCAATAGTTTTGTCACCTAGTGGTGCATCAAGAACATAATTCTTTTGTGCAACACTGAGGGTAATCCTCATATCATGGATCCAGTCCGCATCATTGCTACTATCATCTTTCAACTTATTTTTCTCTAGGAACATATCAAAAATAAACGAGGATCTATAATGTGAGCTATTGATCTCCAACATAATTTGCAAATACTATCAAGATAAAGTTCATGATAAATTAAAGTTCAATTAATCATATTACTTAAGAACTCCCACTTAGATAGACATCCCTCTAGTCATCTAAATGATCATGTGATCCATATCAACTAAACCATGTCTGATCATCACATGAGGTGGGGTAGTTTTCAATGGTGAACATCTCTATGTTGATCATATCTACTATATGATTCACGTTCGACCTATCGGTCTCAGTATTCTGAGGCCATATCTGCATATGCTAGGCTCGTCAAGTTTAACCTGAGTATTTCGCGTGTGCAAAACTGGCTTGCACCCGTTATATGTGAACGTAGAGCTTATCACACCTGATCATCACGTGGTATCTCAGCACGACGAACTGTCGCAACGGTGCATACTTAGGGAGAACACTTATACCTTGAAATTTAGTGAGGGATCATCTTATAATGCTACCAGCGAACTAAGCAAAATAAGATGCATAAAGGATAAACATCACATGCAATCAATATAAGTGATACGATATGGCCATCATCATCTTGTGCCTTTGATCTCCATCTCCAAAGCACCGTCATGATCACCATCGTCACCGGCTTGACACCATGATCTCCATCATCTTGATCTCTATCAACGTGTCGTCACATGGTCGTCTCGCCAACTATTACTTTTGCAACTATTGCTATCGCATAGCGATAAAGTAAAGCAATTATATAGCGCTTGCATCTTATGCAATAAATATACAACCATAAGGCTCCTGCCAGTTGCCGATAACTTCAACAAAACATGGTCATCTCATACAACAAATTATATCACATCATGTCTTAACCATATCACATCACAACATGCCCTGCAAAAACAAGTTAGACGTCCTCTACTTTGTTGTTGCAAGTTTTACATTGCTGCTATGGGCTTCTAGTAAGAACCGTTCTAACCTACGCATCAAAACCACAATGATTTTTCGTCAAGTGTGATGTTTTAACCTTCAACAAGGACCGGCCATAGTCAAACTCAATTCAACTAAAGCTGGAGAAACAGACACCCGCTAGCCACTTGTGTGCGAAGCACGTCGGTAGAACCAGTCTCATGAAACGGTCATGTAATGTCTGTCTAGGCCGCTTCATCCAACAATACCGCCGAATCAAGGTAATAAGTTGCTGGTAAGTAGTATGACTATTATCGCTCACAACTCTTTGTGTTCTACTCGTGCATATAACATCTACGCATAGACCTGGCTCTGTTGCCAATGTTGGGGAACGCAGTATTTCAAAAATTTTACCTACGATCATGCAAGATCTATCTAGGAGATGCATAGCAACAAGACGGGAGAGTGTGTCCATGTACCCCCATAGAACGAAAGTGGAAGCGTTTAGTAACGCGGTTGATGTAGTCCAACGTCTTCGCGGTCCAACCGATCCAAGCGCCGAACGTATAGCACCTTCGCGTTCAGAACACGTTCAGCTTGATGACGTCCCTTGATCTCTTGATACAGTTGAGGATGAGGGAGAATCACGTCAGCACGACGGCATGGCAATGGTGATGATGAAGTTATCGGCGCGGGGCTTCGCCTAAGCACTACGACGATATGACCGAGGTGTGTAACTGTGGGGGGGAAGCGCACACGGCTAAAAGACTTGGTGTGCTATTGGGGTGCACCCTGGCCACGTATATAAAGGAGGGAGGGAGAGAGGAGGCCAGCCAGGTTGGGCGCACCAAGGGGGAGTCCTACTTGGACTCCTAGTCCAAGTAGGATTTGCCCCCCCCCCCTTTTCCTTTCTTCCACCGGAGGGAAAGGGAAGGGAGAGAGAGGGGGGGAAGGAAAGAGGGGGGCCGGCCCCGTCCCCTAGTCCAATTCGGTTTGGGAAAGGGGAGGGCGCGCCCCTATCTTGTGGCCCTTTCTCCTCTCCTCCAATAAGGCCCACTAGGCCCAATACTTCTCCCGGGGGGTCCGATAACCTCCCGGTACTCCAGAAAAATGCCCGAACAACTCGGAACCATTCCGATGTCCAAATGCAACCTTCCAATATATGAATCTTTATGTCTCGACCATTTTGAGACTCCTCGTCATGTCCGTGATCTCATCCGGGACTCCGAAGAAACTTCAGTCATCAAATCACATAACTCATAATACAAATCATCATCGAACGTTAAGCGTGCAGACCCTACGGGTTCGAGAACTAAGTATACATGACCGAGACACATCTCCGGTCAATAACCAGTAGCGGCACCTATATGCTCATATTGGCTCCTACATATTCTACGAAGATATTTATCGGTGAAACCGCATAACAACATACGTTGTTCTCTTTGTCATCGCTGTGTTACTTGCCCGAGATTCGATCGTCGGTATCATCATACCTAGTTCAATCTCATTACCGGCAAGTCTCTTTACTCGTTCCGCAATGCATCATCCCGTGACTAACTCATTAGTCACATTGCTTGCAAGGCTCATAGTGATGTGCATTACCGAGAGGGCCTAGAGATACATCTCTGATACACGGAGTGACAAATCGTAATCTTGATCTATGCCAACTCAAAAAACACCATCGGAGACACCTGTAGATCATCTTTATAATCACCCTGTTACATTGTGACGTTTGATAGCACACAAGGTGTTCCTTCGGTATTCGGGAGTTGCATAATCTCATAGTCAAATGAATATGTATAAGTCATGAAGAAATCAATAGCAATAAAACTTTATGATCATTATGCTAAGCTAATGGATGGGTCTTGCCCGTTCATTAAATGACAACACATGTCTATGGTTAGGAAACTTAACCATCCTTGATTAACGAGCTAGTCAAGTAGAGGCATACTAGGGACACTCTGTTTTGTCTATGTATTCACACATGTATCAAGTTTCTAGTTAATACAATTCTAGCATGAATAATAAACATTTATCATGATATAAGGAAATATAAATAACAACTTTATTACTGCGTCTAGGGCATATTTCCTTCATTGTATTGCTCTTCTCAACCGACTTATGGTCTTTGTTCTCGGCCTTGTCCTCCCCTTGACCGATATTCTCCTTCTCACTATGGTCTTTCGACCGTTGTTGAGCCGACTTCTTATCAAGATACCGTTGTTCATCCTGAATGGGAGTTTGTGATGGCAGAGGAGAATGTTTCCCTTGAGCGCACCGACATGTGGGATTTGGTTTCTCTTCCTCCTTGTGTTCGTCCCATCACGTGTAAGTGGGTCTATAAGATTAAGATTCATTCTAATGGTTCTCTTGAGCACTATGAAGCTCGTCTTGTGGCTTGTGGCTTTCAACATGAGCATGGTCATGATTACGATTATACTTTTGCTCCTGTGGCCCATGAGACCACTATCCGCACACTTCTCTTCGTGGCCTCTATTCGCCACTAGTCCATGTTTCAGCTTGATGTTAAGAATACCTTTCTTAATGGTGAGTTGCATAAGGAAGTTTATATGCAGCCACCACTCGGGTATTCAGTTCCTGATGGCATGGTTTGTCATCGTCGTCGCTGTCTCTATGGCCTTAAGCAAGCCCTCCCCCCCACGCGTGCGCTTGGTTTGATTGCTTTGCCTCTACGGTCGTTGATCTGTTTTTTCGCCCAGTGCTCATGATCCAGCATTGTTTGTCCACCTTTCTACTCGGTGTTGCACTTTCCTTCTATATGTTGATGACATGATCATCACTAGTGATGATCTTGAGTACATTGCCTTTTTCAAGGCCCATCTCAATGAGATATTTCTTATATCCGATCTTGGTCCTCTTTGTTACTTTCTTGGGATTGAGATTTCCTCCACCCCTGATGCCTTTTTTATTTCCCAAGAGAAGTATGTCCAGGATCTTCTTTCTCGTGCGGCTCTTAGTGATGAACACACTGTTGAGACTCCTATGGAGCTTTACTGATCACCTTCATGCTTCTGACGGTGAGCTCTTGTCTGATCCGACTCGTTATCGTCATCTTGTTGGGAGTCTTGTCTATCTCGTTGTCACTCATCTAGATATCTCCTATCCTGCCCATATCTCGAGTCAATTTGTTTCTTCTCCTACTTCGATTCACTATAGTCACCTTCTTTGTGTTCTACGATATCTTTTTGGCACCATCTCTCACTGTCGCTTCTTTCCTCGTTCCAGCTCCATGCTTATTCAGATGCTACCTGGGCTAGCAATCCTTCGGATCACCGTTCACTTTCTGCTTACCGTGTCTTTCTCGATGGTTCTCTCATTGCCTGGAAGACGAAGAATCAGACAACAGTTTCACGCTCGAGTGCAGATGCTGAGTTGCGAGCTATGGCTCTTCTCATGGCAGAGGTGACTTGTTTGTTACGCTGGTTACTCAAGGATTTTGGTGTTTCTGTTGGCGAAAAAGCCCCCCCCCCCCGCTTTGTATTACAAAGCAACCAACCGATACAACCAACGATAGGTGATGGGGCAGAAGCAACACAGTCATGCCCAAAAGAAATGAAAGAGAAAATACAAAAGGAACAAATGCCGACAATGGCGGATCGAGAAAAACGAAGAAGCCTCGCAACCACTGTGTCCACCGAAGATCTCCCATCAAGCTCCTAGACTCCGAAGCACTAGTACCAATCAACACCTCCAAGAAGGGACACGACAGATGACGATGCTACTGCCAAGGGTTTCCCTCGGTATGCGCCAAGGAGAGAGGAAGGGTAGCCCCAGACGCCCTCTAGGAAGGTCCGGCGGCACCCTCAGCTGCTATCGCATCGGTGTTGGCCAAGCCGACAGGGATTTCTCTCGATCCCAACCTTCACCCCGGGCGCTTCGGAGCTTGCCACCAAACCGACCACTTCCCTGCGTCAATGCGTTCTTGAAGCTTCCCACGCTGTCTCACAATGGTACCACAAAGTGGGGCCTGCACAACGAAGAAGAGGAGCCGGGACTAGGGGCAGCAGCATCGTCGGCATGCGGGAGGGCTCAACCTCCACCGTCAATGACGATAGCTGACTGGATGCAATAGTAGGAGCATACCAGGCCAGGCCCGGCCCTCAAAAGCCCGTAAAGCTCCCGCCTTCGCTTTGCAGCAGGCACGCCATCGACATTGCTGCCCCCCATCCAACCCGCACCCCCACATTCCCACACAGTGGGCATCATGGCCGCGCTGGAGTCGACCCGCTAGGACCAAGATGGGGCCCTACGGGCCTAGATCTGGGCTGGGGCGCGCCGCCGGCCACCCAACACCATTAGTTCGCCCCGCCGCCAAGTGCAAGCACCACCACTGCGCTCGGCGCCGGCCACCGCCATCAAGATGCCGGACCACCGCCTGCCTATCATCACCGCCGCTGCCTCCTACCCCGGGAAGGAGGAATGCGCATGGGTACGGGAAGATCTGCCGCCGCCGACACCACCCGGGCCAGAACCAGGGGCGCCCGCCGGCGACGGGGGTGGGGGAGGGGGAGGAGGCTAGCGCCGCCCTGGCCACCTCTCGGGGAGACGACGTAAGGGCGGGGTGGTGTTTCTATTACTACACCTACTACACTCTTGTGAGACAGTACTGGTGCTATCATTATTGCGCGGGACCCCATGAAGCATGAGCTGACCAAGCATATTGGTGTTGATGCTTTCTTTGTGCGCGCTGGTGTGCAGGACCATGTTATTGCTCTTCAGTATGTGCCTTCTGAGTTACAGCTGGCAGACTTCTTAACGAAGCCTCAGACTAGGGTGCAACATGGATTTTACCTCTTGAAACTCAGTGTTGTGGATCCACCATGAGATTGACGGGGTGTTAGAGTTATATTTATTGTGGCCTTTGACCTTTTGTATTCTGGCCTTTGGCCTCCCCCTATACATGTATATATATGATGGCTTTAGCCTCATGATAATAAAAGTTGCATATTTTCCTAAAAATTTAATGAGTAATTTTTGCTCTCTCAATCTTTGTTTGCAGTTTACACCGATACCTTGTGGCATGTTGGCGCACGGCTCATCTATCATCCTTTAGAAAGGAAGAACTTTCGTTTCCTAGGTTTCCCTGTAGACATGCAAGGAGAATGTTGTTAGATCCATAAGCAAATTTGAATCTGATCCATTCTGCCAAGTAGCAAGGTCTGCATAATCCTATGATTTATGGAAGAGGGGTTGTACCTGTAGATATTAGAGTATGTAGAAAATATAGCCCATACTCATAAGGATTACTAATAGATGCAGAAAAATCAAATAGATTCAAATCTCCATATGCTGACATGTTACCACTGTATTACATATTTTGAATTTATGATGAACCACTGAATGCCAAATAATGCTATAGTGCAAAAATCCATTTTGATATAAGCTTAGTCATTGGCATGATGCATGGGCACAACGGAGTGCGCCATCCCCTCTAGTACCTTTTATTGGGGAATGGAGGGAGTATTTATTATCCCATGGAGTCAAAGAAAATGTTCCTATGATTCTGCCTGGCACTTGCGATGCTAGCCTTACAAAAGAGCAAAGGAAAGCTGGACTTGTGATCGCGCAGACGACGTTGAAAGCATGTCCGGGTCACCAGAAGCAGGAGATGAAGAAATCTACGCAGACGATTAAACCTTGGGTAGGTCCAATCCCGAAGGTAAATCGGATTCCCCTGACTTTGTCTGATTTCATCCCGGATCCATGGACTCTCGTTATGAAGAAGAAGAATTCAAAGTGGAGCCGGTTGCTGCCGCCGATGCGGCTGCCGCCGGTGGCTCGGGAGGCCAACGAGATTCGATCGGCCAGACGGGATTGCTTGAATTCTCTATTGGGCCTAGTGGATGGACTCGTTACGGCGTTGGTCGTGGGCTCCTCTCAGACTGGGCAAGAGGCCCGGCTGGAGGCCCAAGCCACGCATGTTGACACATCTGGATCGACCGATCTGCATGAGGTAGCGAATCCTGAGCCGCCTCATCGAGCGATCACCTCCCCTAGGGTTTTTGCCTACCTGGTTTTCCCCGGTTAGGGACGAGGCGTGTGACAACGGTCAGGGGTGGGGCTTTTTCTTTGATGGCGGGGCGAGGGAATGATACGTCTCCGTTGTATCTACTTTTACAAACACTTTTGCCCTTGTTTGGGACTCTAACTTGTATGATTTGAATGGAACTAACCCGGACTGACGCTGTTTTCAGCAGAATTGCCATGATGTTGTTTTATGTGCAGAAAACAAATATTCTAGGAATGACCTGAAACTCCACGAAACATCTTAGAAAAAATAATAAAAATCCTCGCCAAAGATGAAGACCAGGGGGCTCACACCCTATCCACGAGGGTGGGGGCGCCCCCCTACCTCATGGGCCCCCTGGATGCCCTCCGACGCCAACTCCAACTCTATATATTTGCTTTTGGAGAGAAAAAAATCAGGGAGAAGAAATCATCACGTTTTACGATACGGAGCCGCCGCCAAGCCCTAAAACCTCTCGGGAGGGCTGATCTGGAGTCCGTTCGGGGCTCCAGAGAGGGGGATTCGTCGCCGTCGTCATCATCAACCATCCTCCATCACCAATTTCATGATGCTCACCGCCGTGCGTGAGTAATTCCATCGTAGGCTTGCTGGACGGTGATGGGTTGGATGAGATTTATCATGTAATCGAGTTAGTTTTGTTAGGGTTTGATCCCTAGTATCTACTATGTTCTGATATTGATGTTGCTATGACTTTGCTATGCTTAATGCTTGTCATTAGGGCCCGAGTGCCATGATTTCAGATCTGGACCTATTATGTTTTCATGAATATATGTGAGTTCTTGATCCTATCTTGCAAGTTATAGTCACCTACTATGTGTTATGATCCGGCAACCCCGAAGTGACAATAATCGGGACCACTCCCAGTGATGACCATAGTTTGAGCAGTTCATGTATTCACTATGTGCTAATGCTTTGTTCCGGTTCTCTATTAAAAGGAGGCCTTAATATCCCTTAGTTTCCAATAGGACCCTGCTGCCACGGGAGGGTAGGACAAAAGATGTCATGCAAGTTCTTTTCCATAAGCACGTATGACTATATACGGAATACATGCCTACATTACATTGATGAATTGGAGCTAGTTCTGTGTCACCCTATGTTATGACTGTTACATGATGAACCGCATCCGGCATAATTATCCATCACTGATCTGGTGCCTACGAGTTTTCCATATACTGGTTTACGCTTATTTACTTTCCCGCTGCTACTGTTACAATCACTACAAAATACCAAAAACATTACTTTTGTTGTCTTTACTTTTGTTGCCGCTACCACCACTATCATATTACTTTGTTACTAAACCCTTTGCTGCAGATACTAAGTTTCCAGGTGTGGTTGAATTGACAACTCAGCTGCTAATACTTGAGAATATTCTTCGGCTCCCCTTGTGTCGAATCAATAAATTTGGGTTGAATACTCTACCCTTGAAAGCCGTTGCGATCCCCTATACTTGTGGGTTATCAAGACCAATTTCCGGCGCCGTTGCCGGGGAGCATAGCTCTATTCTTTGAGTCACTTGGGATTTATATCTGCTGGACACTATGAAGAACTTGAAAGACGCTAAGACAACAATTTATCCCTCAACTACGAGGGGAGGTAAGGAACTGCCATCTAGATCTGCACTTGATTCACCTTCTGTTATGAGTAAGCTAGCGATACCTAAACATGCTTCTGCTATTTCTTCCGATATGTCGCATATTATTGATGATGCCACTTCTGTTATGCATGATACTTATGATGAAACTGCTTCTATGCCTGATACTATTGTTTCCCTTGGTGAATTTCTTGATGAACAAATTGCTAGGGCTAGAGAAAAAGGAATTATTGAATCTGAATACGATGATGATGGTGATGATGAAAATATGTCTGTTATTCCTGAGGGCTATCTTTTTGATATGGAATCTTCTGCCGCTATTTTAGCTTGCAAAGATAGATATGAGCTCAAGAGGTTATTAGTTAAATGGAACAAAGAATCACTTAGAGATAAAATGAAACCCGACCCTGCTTTTGCTACTTCACCTATTTGTGTTCCTGATAAGGATTATGAATTCTCTGTTAATCCTGATATAATTACTTTGGTTGAATCTGATCCACTTTATGGCTATGAATCTGAAACTGTTGTGGCACATCTTACTAAGTTAAATGATATAGCTGCCCTGTTCACTGATGATGAGAGATCGCGTTACTTCTATATACTCAAAATATTTCCGTTCTCATCAAAGGGTGATGCTAAGATATGGTTTAAATCTCTTGATCCTGGTTGTGTGCGTAGTCCCCAGGATATGATTTATTACTTCTCTTCTAAATATTTCCCTGCTCATAAGAAACAAGCTGCTTTGAGGGAAATATACAACTTCGTGCAAATTAAAGAAGAGAGTCTCCCACAAGCTTGGGGGAGGCTTCTCAAGTTACTTAATGCTTTGCCTGATCATCCTCTTAAGAAACCTGAAATACTTGATATCTTTTATAATGGACTAACCGATGCTTCCAGAGATTACCTGGATAGTTGTGCTGGTTCTCTTTTCAGGGAAAGAACACCGGATGAAGCTGAAATTCTATTGAATAATATGTTGACAAATGAAAATAATTGGGCACCTCCTGAGCCAGCTCCTGCTCCAATTACTGGGTCTATTCCTAAACCAACTCCGAAGAAGAGAGGTGTTCTATTCCTCAGTCCCGAAGATATGCAAGAGGCAAAGAAATCTATGAAAGAAAAAGGTATTAAAGCTGAAGACGTTAAGAATTTACCTCCTATTGAAGAAATACATTGTCTTAATTCACCGCCTGTTGAAGAAACTTATGATCTCAATTCTTTATTTATTGAAGAACCTCCTGACCCCGATATCCCAACACGGGTAGTAAAGGTAAATTCTCTCTATAGATATGATAAAGCTGAAGTTCCTCCTACTAAAATTGTCAGTGCTTGGATGAGTTTGATAACTTTATGTTTAAGCAAGACGACTTCAATGCTTACTTTGGTAGACAATTAATAGAAAATGCTTATATGATTAGACGCTTGGGTGATTATATGGCTAATATTAAAGGTGAACTTAAACTTGTTAGCAAACATGCTTCTATGGTTACCACTCAAGTAGAACAAGTACTTAAGGCTCAAAAAGAAGTGCTTGATGAAATGAATAGTAAGAAAAATGATTATGCTATTAGAGTGGCTACTAGAACTGGTAGAATGACTCAGGAACCTTTGTATCCTAAAGGCCACCCTAAGAGAATCGAGCAAGATTCTCAAAGAAATAATATTGATGTTCCTAGTTCTTCTAAAAAGAAGAAGAAGAAGAAAAATGATAGAACTGTGCAAACTTCTAGTGAACCTATTGCTGAACTACCTGATAATTCAAATGATATCTCTATGTCTGATGCTGAAACACAATCTGGTAATGAACATGAACCTAGTGAAATGTTAATGATGATGCTCAACCTAGTAATGACAATGATGTAGAAATTGAACCTGCTGTTGATCTTGATAACCGCCAATCAAAGAATTAACGTTATGATAAAAGAGACTTTGTTGCTAGGAAACATGGTAGAGAAAGGGAACCTTGGGTTCAGAAACCCATGCCTTTTCCTCCAAAACCATCCAAGAAAAAGGATGATGAGGATTTTGAGCGCTTTGCTGAAATGATTAGGCCTATCTTTTTGCGTATGCGATTAACTGATGTGCTCAAAACAAATCCTTATGCTAAATATATGAAGGATATCATTACTAATAAAAGAAAGATACCGGAAGCTGAGATTTCCACCATGCTTGATAATTATACTTTTAAGGGTGGAATACCAAAGAAACTTGGAGATCCCGGGGTACCTACTATAACTTGCTCCATTAAAAGAAATTATATCAAAACTGCTTTATGTGATCTTGGAGCCGGTGTTAGTGTTATGCCTCTCTCTTTATATCGTAGACTTAACTTGAATAAGTTGACACCTAATGAAATATCTTTGCAAATGGCTGATAAATCAACTGCTATACCTGTCGGTATTTGTGAGGATGTGCCTGTTGTGGTTGCAAACGTTACTATTTTAACGGACTTTGTTATACTTGATATTCCCGAGGATGATAGTACGTCTATTATTCTTGGAAGACCTTTTCTTAATACTGCAGGGGCTGTTATTGATTGCAACAAAGGTAATGTCACTTTTCATGTTAATGGTAATGAGCATACGGTACACTTTTCGAGGAAACAACCTCAAGTTCATAGTATCAACTCCATTGGAAAAATTCCATCGATTATAATTGGAGGTTTTGAATTTCCTCTTCCTACTGTCAAAAAGAAATATGATATACTTATTATTGGGGATGTGCATATCCCCGTTGAGGTAACTTAGTGTTATTCAAAATTTCTCCGGTTTCATGATTATTGGAATGAGTTTGTTAACAAGACTTGATCAACCTTGTTAGTCGATTCTTTTTGATGAGCATGAGATGGATGAAACTAGAAGCACAACCTTCTGTACCCTCTCTATATTTTCTGTTAATTAGTAGAAATAAAGTAAAAATAGTATTTTCCTGTCTGTTTCCTGGCTTATCCAAGCAATATAAAAATATCCCGAAAATAAAAGTCCTTAGAATGACATGCCAATTTAATATGATTTTTTGGGAATATTTGAGGATTTACTATGCAAAAATTATCGCGGGAGGAGCTGCCACCTGGCCACGAGGGTGGTGGGTGCCCCCCCCCTCTAGGGCGCGCCCCCTGCCTCGTGGGCCCATGGTGGCCCTCCTCCACTTATCCCAGCACCCATCTTCTTCCGCTGTCTCACACAAACACAAAAAACCAACTCAAGCACGAGTTCCAGCCACTTTTGCTGTGATTTTCGATCTCCTTGCTCAAAGCACCTCTCGCAAAACTGCTTGGGGAGATTGTTCCTTGGTATGTGACTCCTCCATTGGTCCAATTAGTTTTTGTTCTAGTGCTTTATTCTTTGAAAATTTGTGCTACATAGGTGACCATGTTCTTGAGCTTGCATGTCAAATTTATATGGTTCCAAGTAGTTCTAATGCTTAATTTAGGCTCTAGGAACTTGTAGGAGTAGTTGCTATCAGTTTTATTGAAGTTGGTTCACTTTTGTTTGAAGTTACTAAAAACTTCAGAATTTTTCAGAGAAAAACAATATGCTTAGGAAGATGTTCCAAGGTGGTTCCTCTAAGAAGCAAGGACCCAGGATTGCTATGCGCGATGCTGACAAGGATCCACCAAGAGAGGCTCCAGTACGGCCTTGCGAATGGCCGTCGGAAAATTTTATGGACGCTGCAGGAATTAAAGAAGAATGCAAAGCATATTTGCACAATGCCGGCCTTGAGGACTTTGAGGCTAACAAATGCCCCCAGTATCATGATCTGACAAGTTCATTTGTGAGGAGGTTTGAGTATTCATCTTCGCGTAATTCTCCTTCAGTCATGTTTGATCTCTTTGACAAATCTTATACCATGGACTTAGAGGATTTCACTTCTGCTTGCAAACTTCCATCATGGGGTAGTGTTAGGGATCCCCCTAAATCTGAATTTAGAAACTTTCTTGCTAGTATAACTGTGGGGGAATCTAGAGATATAATGCAGGCTACCATAGGGAGCATTCACTTTCCTGCTATACATTATTTTGCTCTCTTCATCGGTAGATGCATAAATGCTAAGGATGAAGCATGTCACATGTGTGTCCCTGATCTTAGCATTCTTAGGAGTGCTGTGTTAGGAGACCAATCTTATCATATGGGAGCCATTGCAGCTCGTAGGTTGCATCATAATAGACATAATGGAGATTTCTTTAGAGGAATTTATGCAACCCGCTTAGCTCATTTTCTTGAGATAGACATTCGTGAGGGTGATACGAAGTTGCCTCTTGCATATTTGGATTATAACTCTATGGCTTCGCACCAGTTTATCGAGAGGCCTGAATCACCTCTCTTATATCGTTTAATTTTTGATAAATGATGTGTTGTCAATATTACTCTCCTTGCTTCTGCCTTCTTTGATTCACAGACAAAAATAAGATATGTTATTACCAGAGAGGAGGCAGAAGAGTACGAGAGGAGAGCAGAGGCAGCTCGACTCCACGCTGCAGCTCAACGGGCGATAACCGCTGCACATCAGTATGATCCCAACTGTTCTTCGTCGCAGTACGACCCCAGCTACACCTGCGGGTACCTGCCAGGCTATCCCTGGCAATAGACCAACTTAGGCCAAAAGCCTAAGCTTGGGGGAGTACGTATTTCTCACCGACATTACATTTATGTTCACACACACTCATTGCTAGATGTCGGTGCTCATACTCTTTCACTGTAATATCCATGCTAGTTTATTTTCTTTTTCCTGCTTTCTTCTTGTGTGTTTGTTAAACATTAAGAAAAACAAAAAAATTAGTAGTAGTTTATTTTTCTGGTGTAGTAGTAATAATTAAAAAGAAAACCCAAAAATATTTCCCGTTCTTCTTTTGCTTGTTGGGAGCTTTCTCGTGTAAATAGTTTTATTTCTTTTCTTTTCTTTGGGGGTCAGTAGGAGAAGACCATAATTAAATTGTTGAAGTGGCTCTTATAAGCATTATTGTTGATTTAACCAAGAGCCCATATCGCCTTGTCTTCTCCTGTTTATTGAATGCTCGCAGATTCCAGCTTAGTCCAATGCACGTACACTCTTATTATTATTCACACCGTTCGGTCGTGCAAGTGAAAGGCAATTATGATGATATATGATGGACTGACTGAGATGAGAAAAGCTGGTATGAACTCGACCTCTTTTGTTTTTGTAAATATGATGAGCCCCTCGTTCTTGATTCAGCTTATTATGAATAAACATGTTTGCAATGACAATTAGAGATCATAGTTGCTTGTGCCATGCTTGATTAGCTATGAGTTATAATGATTTACCTTGTGTGCCAACATGCTATTGAGATGATTATGATGTGGTATGATGGGGTGGTATCCTCCTTTGAATGATTTAAGTGACTCGACTTGGCACATGTTCACGCATGTAGTTGAAACAAATCAACATAGCCTTCACGATATTTATGTTCATGGTGGATTATATCCTACTCATGCTTGCATCCAATGTTTATTAATTTTAATGCATGTACATGGCTGTTGTCGCTCTCTAGTTGGTCGCTTCCCAGTCTTTTGCTAGCCTTCACTTGTACTAAGCGGGAATATTGCTTGTGCATCCAATCCCTTAAACCCCAAAGTTATTCCAGATGAGTCCACCATACCTTCCTATATGCGGTATCTACCTGCCGTTCCAAGTAAATTTGTATGTGCCAAACTCTAAACCTTCAAATAAACATTCTGTTTCGTATGCTCGAATAGCTCATGTATCAACCAAGGTTGTCCTTATCTTCCGTGTTAGGCGGGTTATTCTCAAGAGGAGTGGACTCCGCTCCTCACTCACGAGAAAATGGCTGGTCACCGGGATGCCCAGTCCCATGCTTTACGCAAACTAAATCAAAATTAATTGCAAACAAAACTCCCCCTGGGCCCTGATGTATGTTGGAGACACTCGTTGTTTCGAGCAAGTCATGGATTGATGCTTGTTGGTGGAGGGGGAGTATAAACTTTACCATTCTGTTTGGGAACCGCCTATAATGTGTTTAGCATGGAAGATATCGCCATCTCTTAGTTGTTACATTGACAATGAAAGTATACTGCTCAAAATACAATTTATCTTGATTTCAAAACCAAGCTCCGGCACCTCTACAAATCCCTGCTTCCCTCTGCGAAGGGCCTATCCATTTACTTTTATGTTGAGTCATCACCCTCTTATTAAAAAGCACTAGCTGGAGAGCACAGCTGTCATTTGCATTCATCACTATTAATCTATGTTGGGTGTGACTATGATTGGATCTCTTTTACCATGAATTACAATGTCTAGTCAATCCTTGATCTTTAAAGGTGCTCTGCATTTATGTTTTGCGGTCTCAGAAAGGGCTAGCGAGATACCATCTGGTTATATCATATTATGATTGTTTTGAGAAAGTGTTGTCATCCGAGATTTATTATTATGGCTTGCTAGTTGATTATGTTATTGATATGAGTAATCATGAGACCTGAGAATTATTGCAAATGTGGTTAGTTATAATATTTGCTGAAAACTTGAATGCTAGCTTGACATATTTACAACAACAAGAGCAAACAGAGTTCGTAAAAGTTTTTCTTTCTTTCTTTCAGTTTGTCAACTGAATTGCTTGAGGACAAGCAAGGGTTTAAGCTTGGGGGAGTTGATACGTCTCTGTCGTATCTACTTTTCCAAACACTTTTGCCCTTGTTTTGGACTCTAACTTGTATGATTTGAATGGAACTAACCCGTACTGACACTGTTTTCAGCAGAATTGCCATTGATGTTGTTTTATGTGCAGAAAACAAATATTCTCGGAATGACCTGAAACTCCACGGAACATCTTAGAAAAAATAATAAAAAATCCTCGCCAAAGATGAAGACCAGGGGGCCCACACCCTATCCACGAGGGTGGGAGGCGCGCCCCCCCTCTAGGGCGCGCCCCCTACCTCGTGGGCCCCCTGGATGCCCTCTGACGCCAACTCCAACTCTATATATTTGCTTTCGGAGAGAAAAAAATCAGGAAGAAGAAATCATCGCGTTTTACGATACGGAGCCGCCGCCAAGCCCTAAAACCTCTCGGGAGGGCTGATCTAGAGTCCGGTCGGGTCTTCGGAGAGGGGGATTTGTCACCGTCGTCATCATCAACCATCCTCCATCACCAATTTCATGATGCTCACCGCCGTGCGTGAGTAATTCCATCATAGGCTTGCTGGACGGTGATGGGTTGGATGAGATTTATCATGTAGTCGAGTTAGTTTTGTTAGGGTTTGATCCCTAATATCCACTATGTTCTGAGATTGATGTTGCTATGACTTTGCTATGCTTAATGCTTGTCACTAGGGCCCGAGTGCCATGATTTCAGATCTGAACCTATTATGTTTTCATGAATATATGTGAGTTCTTGATCCTATCTTGTAAGTCTATAGTCACCTACTATGTGTTATGATCCGGGAATCCCGAAGTGACAATAATCGGGACCACTCCCGGTGATGACCATAGTTTGAGGAGTTCATGTATTCACTATGTGCTAATGCTTTGTTCCGGTTCTCTATTAAAAAGAGGCCTTAATATCCCTTAGTTTCCAATAGGACCCCGCTACCACGGGAGGGTAGGACAAAAGATGTCATGCAAGTTCTTTTCCATAAGCACGTATGACTATATACGGAATACATGCCTATATTACATTGATGAATTGGAGCTAGTTCTGTGTCACCCTATGTTATGACTGTTACATGATGAACCACATCCGGCATAATTATCCATCACTGATCCGGTGCCTACGAGTTTTCCATATATTGGTTTATGCTTATTTACTTTCCTGCTGCTACTGTTACAATCACTACAAAATACCAAAAACATTACTTTTGCTATCTTTACTTTTGTTGCCGCTACCACCACTATCATATTACTTTGGTACTAAACCCTTTGCTGCAGATACTAAGTTTCCAGGTGTGGTTGAATTGACAACTCAGCTGCTAATACTTGAGAATATTCTTTGGCTCCCCTTGTGTCGAATCAATAAATTTGGGTTGAATACTCTACCCTCGAAAGCTGTTGTGATCCCCTATACTTGTGGGTTATCAGGGAACTCGCAGCAAGCCAAGGCCCCGGCCCCGGCACATGCTAGAGCCGCCGCACTTGCGTCTGGCCGGGCTGCCACAAGACAGCAGGAAGCGCCAACCGAGGGGCAGGTTGTCGGGTGGGGCGGTGTTCTTGCTGCCGGGCGGGGCGGTGTGAAGGAAATATGCCCTAGAGGCAATAATATAGTTGTTATTTATATTTCCTTATATCATGATAAATGTTTATTATTTATGCTATAATTGTATTAACCGGAAACTTAGTACATGTGTGAATACATAGACAAAGAAAGTGTCACTGGTATGCCTCTACTTGACTAGCTTGTTGATCAAAGATGGTTAAGTTTCCTAGCCATGGACAAAGAGTTGTCATTTGATAAACGGGATCACACCATTAGAGAATGATGTGATTGACTTGACCCATCCATTAGCTTAGCACGATGATCGTTTAGTTTGTTGCTATTGCTTTCTCCATAACTTATACATGTTCCTATGACTATGAGATTGTGCAACTCCCGAATACCGGAGGAACACTTAGTGTGCTATCAAACATCACAACGTAACTGGGTGACTATAAAGATGCTCTATAGGTGTCTCCGATGGTTTTTGTTGAGTTGGCATAGATCAAGATTAGGATTTGTCACCCCGTGTATCGGAGAGGTGTCTCTGGGCCCTCTCAGTAATGCACATCACTATAAGCCTTGCAAGCAATGTAACTAATGAGTTAGTTATGGGATGTAGCATTACGGGACGAGTAAAGAGACTTGCCGATAATGAGATTGAAATAGGTATTGCGATACCGACGATCGAATCTCGGGCAAGTAACATACCGATGACAAAGGGAACAACGTATGTTGTTATGCGCTTTGACCGATAAAGATCTTCGTAGAATATGTAGGAACCAATATGAGCATCTAGGTTCCACTATTGGTTATTGACCGGAGATGAGTCTCGGTCAAGTCTACATAGTTCTCGAAATGGTCGAGACATAAAGATTGATATATTGGACGGCTATATTCGGACATCGGAAGTATTCCGGGTGGTTTCAGATAAAACCGAAGTGCCGGAGGGTTACCGGAACCCCCCCCCCCCGGGGAACTAATGGGCCTAGATGGGCCTTAGTGGAGAGAGAGGGGCGGCCTGGGCAGGCCGCGTGCCCGCTCCCCCTTGAGTCTGAATTGGACTAGGAGGGGGGCGGCGCCCCCCTTTTCCTTCCCCTCTCCCACTCCTTCATCCCCCCTCCTAGTAGGACTAGGAAAGGATGAATCCTACTCCTACTAGGAGGAGGATTCCTCCCCTCCTTGGGTGCCCCAAGGGCCGGCCGATCTCCCCCCTTGCTCCTTTATATACGGGGGCAGGGGCACCCTAGGACACACAAGTTGACATTGTTTAGTCATGTGCGGTGCCCCCCTCCACCATAATCCACCTTGGTCATATCGTTGCAGTGCTTAGGCGAAGCCTTGCACCGGTAGCTTCATCATCATCGTCATCACGCCGTCGTGCTGACGAAACTCTCCCTCAACACTCAGCTGGATCTAGAGTTCACGGGACGTCGCTGAGCTGGACGTGTGCAGATCGCGGAGGTGCTGTATCTTCGGTGCTAGGATCGGTCGGGTCATGAAGACGTTCGACTACATCAACCGTGTTGTCATAGCGCTTCCGCTTACGATCTACGAGGGTACGTGGACAACACTCTTCCCTCTTGTTGCTATGCATCACCTAGATAGATCTTGCGTATGCGTAGGATTTTTTTAAAATTACTGCGTTCCCCAACAGTGGCATCCGAGCCAGGTCTATGTGTAGATGTTATTTGCACGAGTAGAACACAAAAGAGTTGTGGGCGTGGATATATACATATTGCTTGCCGTCACTAGTTGATTCTTCATTCAGCGGTATTGTTGGATGAAGCGGCTCAGACCGACATTACACGTATGCTTATGTGAGATTGGTTCTACCGACGTGCTTCGCACACAGGTGGCTGGTGGGTGTCAGTTTCTCCAAATTTAGTTGAATTGGATTCAATGAAGATGGTTCTTTCTGAAGATCAAAAAGCAATCACTATACCGCATTGTGGTTTTTGATGCGTAGGTAAGAACGGTTCTTGCTCAGCCCGTAGCAGCCACATAAAACTTGTAACAATAAAGTAGAAGACGTCTAACTTGTTTTTGCAGGGCATGTTGTGATGTGATATGGTCAAGACATGATGCTAATTTTTATTGTATGAGATGATCATGTTTTGTAACGAAGTTATCGGCAACTGGCAGGAGCCATATGATTGTCGCTTTATTGTATGAAATGCAATCGCCATGTAATTGCTTTACTTTATCACTAAGCGGTAGCGATAGTCGTAGAAGCAATAGTTGGCGAGACGACAATGATGCTTCGATGAAGATCAAGGTGTCAAGCCAGTGACGATGGTGATAATGACGGTGCTTTGGAGATGGAGATCAAAGGCACAAGATGATGATGGCCATATCATATCACTTATATTGATTGCATGTGATGTCTATCCTTTATGCATCTTATTTTGCTTAGTTCGGTGGTAGCATTATAAGATGATCTGTCACTAAATTTCAAGGTACAAGTGTTCTCCCTGAGTATGCACCGTTGCTATAGTTCGTCGTGCCGAGACACCACGTGATGATCGGGTGTGATAAGCTCTACGTTCACTTACAGAGGGTGCAAGCCAGTTTTGCACACGTGGAATACTCGGGTTAAACTTGACGAGCCTAGCATATGCAGATATGGCCTCGGAACACTGAGACCGAAAGGTCGAGCGTGAATCATATAGTTGATATGATCAACATAGTGATGTTCACCATTGAAAACTACTTCATCTCACGTGATGATCGGACATGGTTTAGTTGATAAGGATCACGTGATCACTTAGATGATTAGAGGGATGTCTATCTAAGTGGGAGTTCTTAAGTAATTTGATTAATTGAACTTTAATTTATCATGAACTTAGTACCTGATAGTATTTTGCATGTCTATGTTGTTGTAGATAGATGGCCCATGTTGTTGTTCCGTTGAATTTTAATGCATTCCTAGAGAAAGCTAGGTTGAAAGATGATGGTAGCAATTACACGGACTGGGTCTGTAACTTGAGGATTATCCTCATTGTTGCACAAAAGAATTATGTCCTGGAAGCACCGTTAGGTGACAAACCTGCTGCAGGAGCAACGCTAGATGTTGTGAACACCTGGCAGAGCAAAGCTGGTGACTACTCGATAGTTTAGTGTGCCATGCTTTACGGCTTAGAACCGGGACTTCAACAACATTTTGAACGTCATGGAGCATATGAGATGTTCCTGGAGTTGAAGTTAATATTTCAAGCAAATGCCCGGATTGAGAGATATGAAGTCTTCAATAAGTTCTACAGTTGCAAAATTGAAGAGAATAGTCCTGTCAGTGAACATATACTTAGAATGTCTGGGTACCACAACCACTTGACTCAGCTGGGAGTTAATCTTCCTGATGATAGTGTCATTGACAGAGTTCTTCAATCACTGCCACCAAGCTACAAGACCTTCGTGATGAACTATAATATGCAAGGGATGGATAAGACAATTCCCGAGCTCTTCGCAATGCTAAAGGCTGCGGAGGTAGAAATCAAGAAGGAGCGTCAAGTGTTGATGGTGAACAAGACCACCGGTTTTAAGAAAAAGGGTAAAGGGAAGAAGGGGAACTTCAAAAGAACAGCAAGCAAGTTGCTGCTCAAGTGAAGAAGCCCAAGTCTGGACCTAAGCCTAAGACTGAGTGCTTCTACTGCAAAGGGACTGGTCACTGGAAGCGGAACTGCGCCAAGTATTTGGCGGAGAAAGAAGGATGGTAAAGTTAAAAGTATATTTGATATACATGTTATTGATGTGTACCTTACCAATGCTCGCAGTAGTGCCTGGGTATTTGATACTGGTTCCGTTGCTAATATCTGTGCCATCCCTGGATCAGTATGCTGGCACACACAGTACAACAATGTATAAATCAAAGTGCAATCACATGTATAAATAACGTAAAACTGATATATACCTCATAATTCTCAGCGGAAACAAACAATCAGGTGTGGAGTCCCATCAACGTCATCGGCAGGTTGAGTGTAGACCGTAACCCAATCAACCGAACTCATTCATCATATAAAATTCTGCAACATGATACATTGCAGCCGTGTAGGTCGGTACATAGAATGTACCGGCTAGATCACAATAAGAGAAAACAGATGATAAACTATACTATATGCAGTATGGCTTTGTGTCTCTGTATCTGAGTTTTGTTTGCATAAAAGCTGGTTTTATTTTCCCTACATCAAAGGAATATCAGGAGTCTGTAGTACAGAATTTCCTATCATGACATGGTTCCGCAAACCGATGTCTCATAGCCCAAAATCATCATAAGTTGCCCACAATTAAGTTATTTGTCCGGTGTTGAGAGTTCCGAGATAGATCCAAGTCCAGAGGCTCAAATTGTCCGTAACCGGGGACACTGCTAATCGATTAGGTTTAAACCCTCTGCAGAGGTTTGTACACTTTACCCGCAAGATTCGATCCCTCTTTTTTGTGTTCTCACACTTCAGGGTGTTTGAGAACAAGATGACCGAAACATGGTCTTCCGAAGAGTTCCTCTGACCACTGTCCGGTGCTCATCCAATCCTACAGTAGTTCTACATCTGCTACCACTGTCCCAGCCAGAGTCACCACTAAGGTCAACCAAGCCAGGGCCCATAGTGACTTGCGGTTGCACAGGTAAGCTTCCGGGCATGAAGTATTCTTCCATCTCTTTGAGTCTGGGTGAAGCTTTCCGCAAGATGTCATGGCGCTTCTCCATGCATCCCGGCCATCCACTGGTTTCTCCAGGGTGCCCGTCAACCGTCCTTCACCCAGTAGTGTGTATTGAATTCTTGTCTCGAGTCTCGAAATCTTGAGGTCTTGGAGTCTTGAAGATGCAGTCCTTGCCGATGCCATCATGAAGTTGTCGCCATTGACGTAGAGTCCTCGTTCTTCACACCACTCTCGTGAACTCATACTAAACCCCGTCTACTATAGCGTAGCATTAAAACTATATAACGTCCCGGGCTTGATAATAGGGAGATGGGTTCCTACCTCATGCATTCTACTCAACTACAAGAAATCAATATCACTACTGGAGAGGTTATTGAAAGGGTGCTACTACATGCAAATAAAACATAGGTATGAAAAACATGGTCAAAGTGAACTTGCCTGGTATTACTTGATGAAGATAATAACGCTCTCGAAGTAAAGACTTGGTAGTACTATTTGTCACTCCATTGAAAATCTATTAAGTCAAACATAACATTCACATAAGCAAAACATTCTAACAACTAATTCTATCAATCATGTTAACACTCAATCAAAATAGGTCAACCAGAGTAAGATCCGCACCAGAGTGGTACGGTAATCCTATTCTGGAGGTCATTTTACTTGACCATGACGAACCTACGAACTATGAAGAAGCGATGATGAGCCCAGTTTCCGCAAAATGGCTTGAGGCCATGAAATCTGAGATGGGGTCCATGTATGAGAACAAAGTGTGGACTTTGGTTGATTTGCTCGATGATCGGCAAGCCATAGAGAATAAATGGATCTTCAAGAAGAAGACTGACGCTGATGGTAATATTACTATCTACAAAGCTCGACTTGTTGCGAAAGGTTTTCGACAAGTTCAAGGAGTTGACTACGATGAGACCTTCTCACCCGTAGCGATGCTTAAGTCCGTCCGAATCATGTTAGCAATTGCCGCATTTTATGATTATGAAATTTGGCAAATGGATGTCAAAACTGCATTCCTTAATGGATATCTTAAAGAAGAGTTGTATATGATGCAACCAGAAGGTTTTGTCGATCCAAAAGGTGCTAACAAAGTGTGCAAGCTCTAGCGATCCATTTATGGACTGGTTTTCCCCGGTTAGGGACGAGGCATGCGACAAGGGTCAGGGGTGGAGCTTTTACTTCGATGGCAGGGTGAGGGAACTCACAGCAGGCCAAGGCCGCAGTGCCCGTACCTGCTAGAGCCGCCGCACCTGCGCCTAGCCGGGCTGCCGCAAGACAGCAGGAAGCGCCGACCGAGGGGCAGGTTGCCGGGCGGGACAGTGTTCTTGCTGCCGGGCAGGGCGGTGTGAAGGAAATATGCTCTAGAGGCAATAATAAAGTTGTTATTTATATTTCCTTATATCTTGATAAGTGTTTATTATTCATGCTAGAATTGTATTAACCGGAAACTTAGTACATGTGTGAATACATAGACAAACAGACTGTCACTAGTATGCCTCTACTTGACTAGCTCGTTGATCAAAGATGGTTAAGTTTCCTAGCCATGGACAAAGAGTTGTCATTTGATAAACGGGATCACATCATTAGAGAATGATGTGATTGACTTGACCCATCCATTAGCTTAGCACGATGATCATTTAGTTTGTTGCTATTGCTTTCTCCATAACTTATACATGTTCCTATGACTATGAGATTTTTCCACTCCCGAATACCGGAGGAACACTTAGTGTGCTATCAAACGTCATAGCGTAACTGGGTGACTATAAATATGCTCTACAGGTGTCTCTGATGGTGTTTGTTGAGTTGGCATAGATCAAGATTAGGATTTGTCACTCCGTGTATTGGAGAGGTATCTCTGGGCCCTCTCGGTAATGCACATCACTATAAGCCTTGCAAGCAATGTAACTAGTGAGTTAGTTATGGGATGTAGCATTACGGAATGAGTAAAGAGACTTGCCAGTAACGAGATTGAACTAGGTATTGAGGTACCGACGATCGAATCTCGGGCAAGTAACATACCGATGACAAAGGGAACAACATATGTTGTTATGCGGTTTGACCGATAAAGCTCTTCATAGAATATGTAGGAACCAATATGAGCATCCATGTTCCTCTATTAGTTATTGACCGGAGATGAGTCTCGGTCATGTCTACATAGTTCTCGAGCCCGTAGGGTCCGCATGCTTAACGTTCGATGACGATCGGTATTATGAGTTTATGTGTTTTGATGTACCGAAGGTAGTTCGGAGTCCCGGATATGATCACGGACATGACGAGGAGTCTCGAAATTGTGAAGACATAAAGATTGATATATTGGATGGATATATTTGGACACTAGAAGTGTTCTGGGTGGTTTCGGATAAAACCAGAGTGCCGGAGGGTTACCGGAACCCCCCCCCCCCCGGAACTAATGGGCCTAGATGGGTCTTAGTGCAGAGAGAGGGGCGGCCAGGGCAGGCCGCGCCCCCTCCCCCTTGTGTCCGAATTAGACTAGGAGGGGGCGGCGCCCCCCTTTTCCTTCCCCTCTCCCACTCCTTCCTTCCCCCTCCTAGTAGTACTAGGAAAGGATGAATCCTACTCCTACTAGGAGGAGGATTCCTCCCCTCCTTGGGCGCCCCAAGGACCAGCCAGCCTCCCCCCTTGCTCCTTTATATACAGGGGCACCCTAGGACACACAAGTTGACATTGTTTAGCCGTGTGCGGTGCGCCCCTCCACCATAACCCATCTCGGTCATATCCTTGCAGTGCTTAGGCGAAGCCCTGTGCCGGTAGCTTCATCATCACCGTCATCACGCCGTCGTGCTGACGAAACTCTCCCTCGACACTCAGCTTGATCTAGAGTTCGCGGGACGTCACCGAGCTGAACGTGTGCAGATCACGGAGGTGCCATATCTTCGGTGCTAGGATCGGTCGGATCGTGAAGACGTTCGACTACATCAACCGCATTGTCATACTCTTCCGCTTATGGTCTACGAGGGTACGTGGACAACACTCTTCCCTCTCGTTGATATGCATCACCTAGATAGATCTTACGTGTGCATAGGATTTTTTTTGAAATTACTGCGTTCCCCAACACGGTGCTCCTGTTGCCGGGCGTGGTGGCGCCCTAGCCGCCGAGCGAGGCGGTGCCCAGGCCGCTGGACGCGGCGGTGCACAGGTCGCCGGACGGGCCGGCGGTCATGGGCCGGATGGCTATGTCGGCGATGGTCGGGGCTATGGTGATGATGGTTACAGATATAACCAATATGGTCAGTGGGGTGATGACGCATACAGTGCGTACGGAGAGGGGCTGCATCGTGGATCTTCGTCGGGCGATTGACGTGGCTCTGGATGGTACAATGGCGGCGGACTGGGACATAGTTTTCAAGGACCTCCCACTAATTTCGTTGAAGGGGTGGCCTGTCCAACTAACCGATATAACCGAGGAGTCCATCATACTTTTCGAGGCGGGAGAGGAGGGGGTCGGCTTCCACCTCCACCGCCGGTTGCTACGGGCGTGATAGCGCAACCCGAGCCTGCTGCTATAGTGCAGGCAGACTCACCTTCCCTTCCCCGAGGTGGCTGTAGACATAGTCCGGGCCTTGGCAGCGGTCAGCATTCCGGTGACCAGTACCGGAGTTGTTTAGGTTGGTGACGACATCTCCGATAAGGGGCCAGATAAGCAGGATGGTGAGAAACTATCCAAGTGGGCTATTAAGAAGAAGAAGCTACCGTGTTATCGATGTGGCGAGTCGGGACATTTTATGGTAGAGTGTACCACAGAATTATGTGATTATTTTTGTAGATTGTAGCATGTGACCGGTGACTGTCCACTTCTTACTGGCCCCAAGCCGGTGGACACTATCTATGGAGTTTGTTGTCAGGAGCTAATGTTCTTTGAGACACCAGAGATGGCACCTATGATGCATGTGCATGAGAGCTCCTTTCCCGTTGTTGTCAAGCTTACTAATGGGATTTTGACAGAGGCACAGATTGTGCGATAGTTACAGGACTTAGTACCAGGTAATCACCAGTGGGACCTTGTCAGGCTGGAGACCCAGACTTACAAGGTTGATTTTCCCACTAAGGAGGATCAGTTGCATATCCTTAAGTTGGGTATGTGCAGGGTACAGAGTAGCAATATTATTATAACCTTTGATGAATGGAAAGAGAAGGAGCCCGAGGGTACACCGTTAGAGAAGGTCTGGGTTCGCTTTTTTGGTGCACCTCGCAAATACATTAATCATTTCCTGCTTGCGTGGAGTTTGGGGTCCCTCATTGGTAAGACGGAGCAGGTTGATATGCCTTTTACTCGGGCACATGGAGCAGTGAGGTTACTTGTCAGTGTGGTCAGTTTGGAGTTCGTACTGGACGTGGTCGAGTGGACACATGTCGAGGTCACATACGTGCCAGAGCTCGAGATTGAGGATACACCGATACCTACGGAGGGAGATGAGATTCAGGACATGGATACGACGGAGGGTGATGGGGCCCCCGGTAATCAGGACAAGGGGCCTAAGAGCACACCATGGGAGCCGGCTAAGGAGCCGGAGTCGCAGAGTAAGGCAGATTCTTCGGCTAAAGAGGCGCCATCTTCCACGACACCGATGAACACACTTCGGTTAGGATCTTCTAGAGCGTGGTCTACGCCTAGCAGGGTATGGAGTAACAGAGTTGAGACAAATGATCCAGAGGAGCTCGAGTTACCGCCAGTGATGCCCACTGCTGTTGTTGCGCCTGAGGTTCTGTCATAGAGGGTTGATCCCGGGCCACATGTTTCCTTGCGAAGCGGTCTATCTCTGGTGGTTGGGGGTGTTGGGCAGGAGGCCCGCAACCCCAGCCCGGCCGCGACGGCCCCCCTGGCATCCGGAGGAGAGGCGCGGGCTGGCGGCCCGCTCTGTCTCACCGCAGGGCCGGTCCGGCCAACAGGGTGAGGAGTGATACGTCTTCAATGTATCTATAATTTTTTATTGTTCCACCGCTGCAAGCCTCTGTAGCCACCAAAAACCAATCGGGACCCTGTTCCGGCACCCTGCCGGAGGGGGGGATCCATCACCGGAGGCCATCTTCATCATCCCAACGCTCTCCATGACGAGGAGGGAGTAGTTCAGCCTCGGGGCTGAGGGTATGTACCAGTAGCTATGTGTTTGATCTCTCTCTCTCTCTCTCTCGTGTTTTTGATTCACACGATCTTGATGTATCACGAGCTTTGCTATTATAGTTGGATCTTATGATTTTTCTCCCCCTCTACTCTCTTGTAATGGATTGAGTTTTCCCTTTGAAGTTATCTTATCGGATTGAGTCTTTAAGGATTTGTGAACACTTGATGTATGTCTTGCATGTGTTTATCTGTGGTGACAATGGGATATTCACGTCATCCACTTGATGTATGTTTTGGTGATCAACTTGCGAGTTCCGTGACCTCGCGAAGTTATGCATAGGGGTTGGCACACGTTTTCATCTTGACTCTCCGGTAGAAACTTTGGGGCACTCTTTGAAGTTCTTTGTGTTGGTTGAATAGATGAATCTGATATTGTGTGATGCATATCGTATAATCATACCCACGGATACTTGAGGTGACATTGGAGTATCTAGGTGACATTAGGGTTTTGGTTGATTTGTGTCTTAAGGTGTTATTCTAGTACGAACTCTAGGATAGATCGAATGGAAAGAATAGCTTCGTGTTATTTTACTACAGACTCTTGAATTGATCGATTAGAAAGGATAACTTTGTGGTGGTTTCGTACCCTACAATAATATCTTCGTTTGTTCTCCGCTATTAGTGACTTTGGAGTGATTCTTTGTTGCATGTTGAGGGATAGTTATATGATCCAATTATGTTATTATTGTTGAGAGAACTTGCACTACTGAAAGTATGAACCCTAGGCCTTGTTTCAACGCATTGCAATACCGTTTGTGCTCACTTTTATCATTAGTTACCTTGCTGTTTTTATATTTTCAGATTACAAAAACCTGTATCTACCATCCATATTGCACTTGTATCACCATCTCTTAGCCGAACTAGTGCACCTATACAACTTACCATTGTATTGGGTGTGTTGGGGACACAAGAGACTCTTTGTTATTTGGTTGCAGGGTTGTTTGAGGGAGACCATCTTCATCCTACGCCTCCCATGGATTGATAAACCTTAGGTCATCCACTTGAGGGAAATTTGCTACTGTCCTACAAACCTCTGCACTTGGTGGCCCAACAACGTCTACAAGAAGAAGGTTGTGTAGTAGACATCAAGCTCTTTTTTGCGCCGTTGCCGGGGAGGTTAGCGCTTGAAGGTATATAATTGGATCTTGCAATCGAATCTTTTAGTTTCTTGTTTTATCACTAGTTTAGTCTATAAAAGAAAACTACAAAAAATGGAATTAAGATTGCCTCATATGCTTCATCTTTTTAATATCTTTCGTGAAAATAAGGATTCCGATAATTGTGCCAAAATGCTAGAAGAAGAATGCATTAAAATGTTTGGCGCTAAATCTTTGAATGATGAGCATGATTGCAATGTTGTTAGTATGAACTCTTTGAATATCCATAGTACTAATTGATGATTGCACTAGTCATGATGAAAATGTCTCTTAAAAGCATGTCAATTTTTGTGGAGTGAATAGAGTTTGCAAGTACACACCAAATAGGGAAGATAGATTTTGCAAGAGGCATAAGTATTTAGAAACTAAATGGTTGCAAGAAAGGCTAGATGTTTGTGCTGAAAATTTAACTTTTCTTAGCCATCCTTGTGAACTTTGCAATGAAGGTGGTCATTTAAATATCCAATGCAAAAAATTTCATAATCAAATCATGTCCAAAAATTGTGATGACTTGATTTCCCTTGCGCATCATAATGAACTTAGTTTACTTGTGGGTTATGAAGAAATGAAACGTATAACTAAGGATATTCCATAATTTGCCCTTGATAAATTTCTTGATTTTGATCTAGAGGAAATTTATATGTATTGTGCGGTGAATTGCATTGAAAATCCTTATATTGCCAATTACATAAAGACAAGAAAACAAATATAAGATGAAGAGAATACTAATGAAAGGGAAGAGACTTCCCAATATCCTCCTATTATTTCTTATGATGAATCAGGTAACGAGGAGGAGCCTTCTATTCAACCAATCTCATTAATAAGGAGCTCCAAAAAGAGGATTAAACCCACACATAATGTGAAGAAGAAAAAGAAAAGACGGAGAAGCAAAGGTAAAAAGGTATCCCTTCCAAATGATGTTGCTCCTATTACTCATTGTGATGATGATAATTGATATACTATTGGTGCTATCCATACTATTAATGATGAGAGTGATTATGCTTATGATATGCAAAGTCCCAAGCTTGGGGATGCTATGTTTGATGAGAATGACATGTTTGAGAATTTATTGCTGCAATTAATGTTTGTCCCAATCTTGGGGATGCTATGTTTTATGAAGATGATATTTTTGACCTCCCAAGTTTTGATATGCAAATTTATTATGATGATAGCATGCCTCCTATTTATGATGATTATATTGAGGGTTTGGAAGAGTGTCAACTTTAGGAAGTAATGATCCCACTATTTTGGAGGGTGTTGAATCTTATTGTTACAATTATGAAAGTGGATTTGGAGAGGTCATGACTTTATTTAGTAATGATTCCACAATCTTGGAAGAGGTTTCAATTGATTATGATGAGAACGAAGTTGCTACTTATGATGATTATTGTGATGACACTTATGCTATAAAAAGTAGTGATGATTATATTTATAAAACTTGTCATGATTACGATTACCCTTTCTCTGAACATTACTCTTTTAATGTGGAAACAATTTATAGTATTCGAGTTTCTTATGATACTCCCACTATTCCGAATGAGAAGAATTTTACTTATGTGGAGAGTAGTAAATTTTCTATCCTTGTAGATCATGAAAAAGAATGCTTTATGTGATGGTTATATTGTTGAATTCATTCATGATGCTACTGAAAATTATTATGAGGGAGGAATATATGCTTATAGGAATTGCAATAATACCAAGTTTCCTCTCTATGTGCTTAAAGTTTTGAAGTTATGCTTGTTTTGCTTTCCTATGCTAGTTGATTCTTGTTCCCATAAATTGTTTGCTCACAAAATCCCTATGCATAGGAAGTGGGTTAGACATAAATGTGCTATTCATATTCTTCATGATGCTCTCTTTATGTTTCAATTCTTATATTTTAGGTGAGCATCATTGAAATCATCATGCCTAGCTAGGGGCGTTAAAACGATAGCGCTTGTTGGGAGGCAACCCAATTTTGTTATTTACTTTTTGTTCCTGTTTAGTAATAAATAATTTATCTAGCCTCTGTTATGATTGTGTTTTTTATGTTTTAATTAGTGTTTGTGCCAAGTAGAGCCTTTAGGATCTTCTTGGGTGATTGTTGTTTGATCTTGCTGATAAAAAAAGAAAGTATGTGCTCACGAAGATAATTTTCATTTTTTACCAGAGAGCGATAAAATCCCAGTTCCAACTGCAGTAGATCAACATACAAATTTTCCTTGTCGTCCTAATTTTTCAGAATTTTTGGAGTTACATAAGTATTCTAAATCACCAGATTACTACAGACTATTCTGTTTTTGACAGATTCTGTTTTCATTGTGTTGTTTGCTTATTTTGATGAATCTATGAGTAGTATCGGAGGGTATGAACCATAGAGAAGTTGTAATACAATAGGTATTACACCAATATGAATTTAGAATGAGTTCACAACAGTACCTAAGTGGTGATTTATTTTCTTATACTAACGGAGCTTACAAGTTTTCTGTTATGTTTTGTGTTGTGAAATTTTAGGTAAAGATTCGATGGACTATGGAATAAGGAGTGGCAAGAGACTAAGCTTGGGGACTCCCAAGGCACCCCAAGGTAATATTCAAGGACAACCAAGAGCCTAAGCTTTGGGATGACCCAGATGGCATCCCCTCTTCCATCTTCGTTCATCGGTAACTTTACTTGGAGCTATATTTTTATTCACCACATGATATGTGTTTTGCTTGGAGTGTCATTTTATTTTATTTTGTCTTGATTGATGTTTGAATAATATCCCAAGATCTGAAATTCTTAAATGTTAGAGAGTCTTCACATAGTTACATAATTATTCAACTACTCATTGATCTTCACTTATATCTTTTGAGCTAGATAATTTTGCTCTAGTGCTTCACTTAAATCTTTTTAGAGCACGGTGGTGGTTCTATTTTATAGAAATTATTGATCTCTCATTATTCACTTATATTATTTTGAGAGTCTTTTAGAACAGCATGGTAATCTGCTTTGGTTATGAAATTAGTCCTAATATGATAGGCATCCAAGATGAGTATAATAAAAACTTTCATATAGAGTGCATTGAATACTATGAGAAGTTTTATACTTGATGATTGTTTTGAGATATGAAGATGGTGATATTAGAGTCATTCTAGTAGAGTATTTGTGAATTTGAGAAATACTTGTGTTGAGGTTTGCAAGTCCCGTAGCATGCACGTATGGTAACCGTTGTGTAACAAATTTGAAGCATGCAGTGTTTCTTTGAGTGTCCTCCTTATGAGTGGCGGTCGGGGACGAGCGATGGTCTTTTCCTACCAATCTCTAGGAGCATGCGTGTAGTGCTTGGTTTTTGATGACTTGTAGATTTTTGCAATAAGTATGTGAGTTCTTTATGACTAATGTTGAGTCCAAGGATTATACGCACTCTCACCCTTCCATCATTGCTAGCCTCTTCGGTACCGTGCATTGCCCTTTCTCACCTCGAGAGTTGGTGCAAACTTTGCTGGTGCATCCAAACCCCGTGATATGATACGCTCTATCACACATAAGCCTCCTTGTATCTTCCTCAAAACAGCCACCATACCTACCTATTATGGCATTTCCATAGTCATTCCGAGATATATTGCCATGCAACTTTCCACCATTCCGTTTATCATGACACGCTTCATCATTGTCATATTACCTTGCATTATCATGTAGTTGACATCGTATTTGTGGCAAATCTACCACTCTTTTTATATACATGTCACTCTTGAATCATTGCACATCCCGGTACACCGCCGAAGGCATTCATATAGAGTCATATTTTGTTCTAGTATCGAGTTGTAATTTTTGAGTTGTAAATAAATAGAAGTGTGATGATCATCATTATTAGAGCACTGTCTCGTGTGAGGAAAAAAAGAGAAAGGCCAAATAAAAAAAGAGAAGGCCCAAAAAAATGAGAGAAAAAGAGAGAAGGGACAATTTTACTATCCTTTTTCCACACTTGTGCTTCAAAGTAGCACCATGATCTTCATAATAGAGAGTCTCTTATTTTGTCACTTTCATATACTAGCAGGAATTTTCATTATAGAACTTGGCTAGTATATTCCAACAATGAGCTTCCTCAAAATTCCCTAGGTCTTCATGAGCAAGCAAGTTGGATGCACACCCACTTAGTTTCTTTTGTTGAGCTTTCATACATTTATAGCTCTAGTGCATCCGGTGCATGGTAATCCCTACTCCTTGCATTGACATCAATTGATGGGCATCTCCATAGCCCGTTGATTAGCCGCGTCGATGTGAGACTTTCTCCTTTTTTGTCTTCTCCACACAACCTCCATCATCATATTCTATTCCACCTATAGCGCTATGTACATGGCTCGCGCTCATGTATTGCTTGAAAGTTGAAAAAGTGCGAGAATACTAAAGTATGAAACAATTGCTTGGCTTGTCATCGGGGTTGTGCATGATAGGAGCATTTTGTGTGACGAAAATGAAGCATGGCCAAACTATATGATTTTTTAGGGATGAACTTTCTTTGGCTATGTTATTTTGAGAAGACATAATTGCTTGGTTAGTATGCTTGAAGTATTACTATTTTTATGTCAATATTAAAATTTTGTCTTGAATCTTTTGGATCTGAATATTCATGCCACAATAAAGAAAATTACACTGAAATTATGGTAGGTACCATTCCACATTAAAAATTTTGTTTCTATCATTTACCTACTCGAGGGCGAGCAGGAATTAAGCTTGGGGATGCTTGATAACCCACAAGTATAGGGGATTGCAATAGTTTTCGAGGGTAGAGTATTCAACCCAAATTTATTGATTCGACACAAGGGGAGCCAAAGAACATTCTCAAGTATTAGTAGGTGAGTTGTCAATTCAACCACACCTGGAAACTTAATATCTGTAGCAAAGTGTTTAGTAGCAAAGTGATATGATAGTAGTGGTAACGGTAGCAAAAGTAATTTTTTTGGTTTTATAGTGATTGTAATAGTAGCAACGGAAAAGTAAATAAGCGAAGAACAATATATAAAAAGCTCGTAGGCAGTGGATCAGTGATGGATAATTATGTTGGATGCGATCAATCATGCAACAGTTATAACATAGGGTGACACAGAACTAGCTCCAGTTCATCAATGTAATGTAGGCATGTATTCCGAATATAGTCATACGTGCTTATGGAAAAGAACTTGCATGACATATTTCGTCCTACCCTCCCGTGGCAGCGGGGTCCTATTGGAAACTAAGGGATATTAAGGCCTCCTTTTAATAGAGTACCAGACCAAAGCATTAACACATAGTGAATACATGAACTCCTCAAACTACGGTCATCACCGGTAAGTATCCCGATTATTGTCACTTCGGGGTTAACAGATCATAACACATAATAGGTGACGATAGACTTGCAAGATAGGATCAAGAACTCACATATATTCATGAAAACATAATAGGTTCAGATCTGAAATCATGGCACTCGGGCCCTAGTGACAAGCATTAAGCATAGCAAAGTCATAGCAACAGCAATCTGAGAACATAGTGGATACTAGGGATCAAACCCTAACAAAACTAACTCGATTACACGATAAATCTCATCCAACCCATCACCGTCCAGCAAGCCTACGATGGAATTACTCACGCACGGCGGTGAGCATCATGAAATTGGTGATGGAGGAAGGTTGATGATGACGATGGCGATGGATTCCCCTCTCCGGATCCCCGAACGGACTCCAGATCAGCCCTCCCGAGAGAGTTTAGGGCTTGGCGGTGGCTCCGTATCGTAAAACGCGATGAATCCTTCTCCCTTATTTTTTCTCCCCGAAAATGAATATACGGAGTCAAGGTGGACGTTGGTGGAGCATCAGGGGGCCCACAAGGCAGGGGGCGCGCCCAGGGGGGTAGGCGCGCCCCCCACCCTCGTGGACTGGGTGTGGGCCCCCTGATGTGGATTCTTCTTCCATTATTTTTTATATATTCCAAAAATAATCTCCGTTGATTTTCAGGTCATTCCGAGAACTTTTATTTCTGCACAAAAATAACACCATGGCAATTCTGCTGAAAACAGCGTTAGTCCGGGTTAGTTCCATTCAAATCATGCAAGTTAGAGTCCAAACCTAGGGCAAAAGTATTTGGAAAAGTAGATACGACGGAGACGTATCAACTCCCCCAAGCTTAAACCTTTGCTTGTCCTCAAGCAATTCAGTTGATAAACTGAAAGTGATAAAGAAAAACTTTTACAAACTATGTTTGCTCTTGTTGTTGTAAATATGTAAAGCCAGCATTCAAGTTTTCAGCAAAGATTATGAACTAACCATATTCACAATAACATTTAGGTCTCATGTTTACTCATATCAATGGCATAATCAACTAGCAAGCAATAATAATAAATTTCAGATGACAACACTTTCTCAAAACAATCATAATATGATATAACAATATGGTATCTCGCTAGCCCTTTCTAAGACCGCAAAACATAAATGCAGGGCACCTTTAAAGATCAAGGACTGACTAGACATTGTAATTCATGGTAAAAGAGATCCAGTCAAGTCATACTCAATGTAAACTAACAGTAATACATGCAAATGACAGCGGTGCTCTCCAACTGGTGCTTTTTAATAAGAGGATGATGACTCAACATCAAAGTAAATGGATAGGCCCTTCGCAGAGGGAAGAAGGGATTTGTAGAGGTGCCAGAGCTCGATTTTGAAATAGAGATGAATAATATTACCGGTATACTTTCATTGTCAACATAACAACTGAGAGATCTCGATATCTTCCATGTTACACACATTATAGGCGGTTCCCAAGCAGAATGGTAAAGTTTATACTCCCCCACCACCAACAAGCATCAATCCATGGCTTGCCCAAAACAACGGGTGCCTCCAACTAACAACAATCCCAGGGGAGTTTTGTTTGCAATTATTTTGATTTGATTTGAGCATGGGACTGGGCATACCGGTGACCAGCCATTTTCTCGTGAATGAGGAGCGGATTCCACTCCTCTTGAGAATAACCCGCCTAGCATGGTAGATACAGACAACCCTAGTTGATACATGAGCTATTCGAGCATACAAAACAGAATGTTTATTTGAAGGTTTAGAGTTTGGCACATACAAATTTACTTGGAACAGCAGGTAGATACCGTATATAGGAAGGTATGGTGGACTCATATGGAATAACTTTGGGGTTTATGGAATTGGATGCACAAGCAGTATTCCTGCTTAGTACAAGTGAAGGCTAAAAAGAGACTGGGAAGCGACCAGCTAGAGAGCGGCAACAGTCATGAACATGCATTAAAATTAATCAATACTGAATGCAACCATGAGTAGGATATAATTCACCATGAACATAAATATCGGAGAGGCTATGTTGATTTTGTTTCAACTACATGCGTGAACATGTGCCAAGTCAAGCCACTCGAATCGTTCAAAGGAGGATACCACCCCATCATACCACATCACAATCATTTTAATAGCATGTTGGCACGCAAGGTAAACCATTATAAACTCCTAGATAATTAAGCATGGCATAAGCAACTATAATCTCTAATTGTCATTGCAATCATGTTTTATTCATAATAGGCTGAATCAGTAATGATGAACTAATCATATTTACAAAAACAAGAGAGGTCGAGTTAATACCAACTTTTCTCATCTCAATCAGTTCATCATATATTGTCATTATTGCCTTTCACTTGCACGACCGAACGGTGTGGATAATAATAATAGTGCACGTGCATTGGACTAAGCTGGAATCTGCAAGCATTCAATATACAGGAGAAGACAAGGTAATATTGTTGGAGATATGCCCTAGAGGCAATCATGTGATGATGATATTTCCATATGTATTCATGAGTCCTTTGTATTGTCCTTGAACATCATCAATGATATGTATCAATAAGTATGTGACTTGTTTGTGGAACTATGTATTGTATGATGATTGTTTTAATGGTCCCTAGTTGATAAGGTTATGCAGACACATATCCTTGACTAGTATACGATTCGGTTGATGACTATGTTTCACAAGTCATGTGCAAGGAGATGCTAAACCGATAGTATGGGCTCGGGGATGGAGATCACCGAGCTGAACATACCCACTTTGAGACGCAGCGAGATATAGTCATCTGTTAGTCTCAAGTGCAATGTCTATGCCATGTCCTAGACCTGAGGTCCTTGCATGTTCTCGGGATGAGGATCGACTCACTTAGGGTCTATCAAACGCTACTCCGTAACTGGGTAGTTATAAAGGTAGCTTTCGGGTGAGTCGTGAGACATGACGCGAGACATGGTTGACCAAGATGGAATTTGCCCCTCCTATTTGGAGAGATATTCTCTGGGCCCTCTCGAGTGATCAGATTCGGAAAGCATGGCCATGCGACTTGGGTTAAGTGTTAACCCAGTTCGGGAATCTGTATCATGGTTTCGAGAAGAGAGGCCGAGCTAACACAAGGGTGACAAGTACTTGCCTTGAGCTTGACAACAAATATCGTGAGGCAAAAGGAATGTTGCATATGCCACATTGTTGAGGTTCGTCAAATGACTTTACGCCCACATGGGAGTTAGCACGTTCTGCTAGGAGCCGCTACCGACTATCGACTCTGGTCGTGTCCATGTGTATGTGAACCTATAGGGTCGTACACTTAAGGGGCTGCAGCCCATTCAAATTGGATCTGAGTGGAAAATGGATGTGGACTCCTAGTGGGCTCAAGTGTTGAGCCCACCTGGGAGGTCTATATAAAGGGGATTGGGCACACTACTAAGGGTTGAGGGAATTGAACCCTGGTTAGCCACCGCCACTCCCCACGCCCATGCCGCGCGACCTCGACGCTGCTCCCCGTATGTGTGGATACCTTGGAGGCATCGCATCTGCGGTGCTTGGACGAGCCGTTCGAGGGAACCGCGAGGTGCCGTTCGCGGGAGATCACCATTCACAGGTCTTCGCTATTCGCGGGAGATCGGCAACGTGCGGAGGAGACGGCCCAGGAGATTGGCTACACGCATCACCAACTCTACTTCCGCTGCGGTGACTACGCGTCTAGTGGTAAACCCGATCCCGTGATCTATTTCTAGTAGCATGATCTTGGGTGCGCGGTAGAAAATTTTATTTGGCGCTAGCGTAGCGTACCGCGTGCTCCAACAAATATGGGCTCTTTGTTAGATCAACAATTATGCATATGAGAGCCACTCAACATTTTCATTATGGTCTTCTCCTCTCGACCCCCAAAGGAAAGAAATAAAACAAAACTATTTACACGGGAAAGCTCCCAACAAGCAAAAGAAGAACAGGAAATCTTTTTGGGTTTTCTTGTTCTCTTCACTTTGCTTATCCTTCGACCTTCGGCTTGATGAGCCCCTCAAAAATCTCTTCATCTTTTTCTGAAAATTTCTGAAATTTCTAGTAACTTAAAATAAAAGTGAACCAAACTCAACAAGATTGATAGCAACTACTCCTGCAAGTGCCTAGAGGCTATATCATGCATTAAAACTAATTTTGACCACATAAATTTGACATGCAAGCTCAAGAACAGGGTCACCTAAGAAGCAAAAATTTGCAATAAATAAAGCACTAAAACAAAAACTAATTGGACCATTCGAGGAGTCAGATACCGAAAAACAATCCCCCAAAGCAGTTTTATGAGAGGAGCTTTGAGCAAGGAGATCGAAAATGGCAGCAAGATGAGCAAGAACTCGGGTTTGAGCTGGCTAGTGATTTTTTCTGGAGCAAGACGAAGTGTGTGGATGCAAGGATAAGTGGAGGGGGTCCACGAGGCAGGGGCGCGCCCTCCACCCTCATGGGCACGTGGCTGCTCCCCTTGATGTGTTCTCTGTGCCAGATATTCTTAAATATTCTAGAAAAAATCATACTTAATTTTCAGGGCATTTGGAGAACTTTTATTATTGGGGTATTTTTTATTGCATGGATAATTTAGAAAACAGACAAAAAAAATGCTATTTTTACTTTATTTAATATAAATAACAAAAAGTAAAAAGAGGGTACAAAGAGTTGTGTTTTCTAACTTCATCCATCTTATGCTCATCAAAAGGAATCCACTAACAAGGTTGATCAGGTCTTGTTAACAAACTCATTTCGAATAACATGAAACCGGAGAAATTTCGAATAACACTAGGTTACCTCTATGGGGATATGCACATCCCCAAGAATAAGAATATCATATTTCTTCTTGACAATAGGAAGAGGAAATTCAAAACCTCCAACAGTGATTGTTGAAAATTTTCCAATAGAATTGATACTGTGGACTTGAGGTTGTTTCACGACCTGTCAAACTGAAGCTAACGAAAAGTTGGATTAGCGTCGAAATTCTGGAACAGGATTTCAGCGCTTCTGGCTAGGCCAAAATCCGCTTGGAAGATAGAGTTTCAGGAGGTTTTATCTTCAGCGGTAGAACGTCTGACTCATTTTTGCAGGGAATGACTGTGATTTGGTATAGCCCATGTATGTTGCTTGTATATTATTGTTTCATGACCTGTGTGTCATGAATGCAGCAACCGGCGGGAGCCATATGGTTGTGCCATTATTGTATTAATGACATGCGTGTCAACATGAGAAGCCATGTAATGTAATTTACTTTCAGTAGCTATTAGTTTTTAATAGCATAGTATCTTATGTAACACTTGGCGGTTGACACCATGGCGTGGAGATGGAGATCACCACGAGGACAACCATGTATGGGCAGACCGTGCACGTGGAGATGGAGATCACCACGCGCTGTGAAAAGGGGCTATACCATATCACACATACATAAACTGCCTGTGAATGTTTATCCCTTTTATGCACCCTTCCTTTTGCATGGTAGATGTTTCAAGTAGGGTGATACCTCAAAGAATGTCAAGTACAAATGCCTCCCCAATTGCTACACCTTCACATGTCAAGTATATTTAGTGGTGGGCCTATGAAATTAGGGTGCCACTAGATCTCCTTGAAGTGATGGGTTTGTGTCGGCCACTTACATGCGGAGCATTGGTTGACTTGTCATGGCTATCAAAACAGTTTTGGGCTACGAGGCATGAGATGTCCCCAACAACAAGAGTTGTATGGAGATATGATTAGCAAGAGTTGCTTACCGAGTGATCTTGTCCTCTAGCGGTGATGCAAAAGCTCACTAGTTGACATGTTGATCTTGGATCTTGAATCACTAAGTATCAACCAACGGATGTTGATTTTAGTGGGAGTAATGATCTTATTAAAATGTTTAATATGAATTACTCTTCATGAATACATGTCTTAGTGTTTTGCATATTTCTGTTGTAGATCAATGGCACCACCTACTCAAGTTACCCCTTTTGCGTTGAAATCAATCCTGGAAAAAGATAAATTGAATGGAACAAACTTTACCACCCGGTATAGAAACCTGAGAATTGTTCTTAGGCATGAGAAAAAGGAACAAGTTCTAGAGAATCCGCTTCTAGAGGAACCTGCTGATAATGCTAATGCCACAGCCAGAAATGCCTACCAGAAACTCGTTGATGAATCAAACGAGATCAGCTGTCTCATGCTGGCTTCTATGGAGCCCGATCTGCAGCAGCAGTTTGAAAATATTGAGGCTTTCGATATGATCGAGAACCTTAAGAGCATGTTTCAAATGCAGGCTAGAACCGAAAGGTTCAACGTCTGGAGATCCTTGATGGATTGTAAGATGAAAGAGGGTGATCTACTGAGCCCGCATGTGATCAAGATGATCAGGTACATGCAAGCTCTGGATAGGCTGGGCTTCCCACTTGGGGATGAGTTGTCCACAGATACAATTTTGGGTTCTCTTCCGGACAGCTATGGGCCGTTCATCTCGAACTACCATATGCATGGGATGGAAAAGAAGCTCACTGAATTGCATGGGATGCTCAAAGTGGCAGAGCAGGATATCAAGAAAGGTACACATCGTCAAGTGTTGATGGTGCAGAACTCGGCTAAGTTCAAGAAGAGCTGGTCCAAGAAAAAGGCTAAGGCAAAGGGCAAAGAGAAGGAGGCAAATCCAACTGCAGCCGCTGTGCCTAAGTCAGGGACCGCTTCGGGGAGTATTTGCTTTCATTGCAAGGAACCCGGACATTGGAAAAGGAACTATAGCAAGTGGCTTGCCGAGAAGGGCAAGAAGACTGGAAATATGATTTCTTCTTCAGGTACACTTGTTGTATATGTTATAGACATTTATCTTGCTGATGTTTCTAGTAGCTCTTGGGTATATGATACCGAATCGGTTGTTCACATATGCAACTCGATGCAGGGGCTAAGCAGAACTAAGAATATAGCAAGAGGAGAAGTTGACATCCGCGTCGGGAATAAAGCAAGAGTTGCTGCATTGGCCATCGGCACTATGCAACTTAATTTACCTTCAGGATTTGTAATGGAACTTGATAATTGTTATTATGTTCCTGCTTTGAGTCGAAACATTATTTCTGCCTCATGTTTGATGAGACAAGGTTATGAATTCAGTATTAAGGACAATGGTTGTTCTATTTACTTGAATAATATGTTTCATGGCTTTGCACCCATTGTAAATGGGTTATTTATCCTAGATCTTGAAGGTGAATCAGTCTATAACATAAATGTCAGGACATAAGCCTAATGAGATAAATCCGACTTACATCTGGCATTGTCGACTAGGACACATTAGTCAAAAGCGCATGAAGAAGCTCCATGATGATAGAATTCTAACTTTTTTTGAGTTTGAATCATTCGAGACATGCGAGTCTTGCCTACTCGGTAAGATGACTAAGACTCCTTTTGCAAAGAGTTGTGAGAGGGCGTCCGAGTTGTTGGAACTTATACATAGTGATGTATGTGGACCAATGAGCACGACAACCAGAGGTGGTTTCCAATACTTCGTGAATTTCACCGACGACTTGAGTAGATATGGATATGTCTACTTGATGAGGCACAAGTCAGAAACGTTTGAAAAGTTCTAGGAGTTTCAGAACGAAGTGGAAAATCAACTCGGCAAGAAAATCAAACTTCTACGATCTGATCATGGCGGTGAGTATATGAGCCGGGAGTTTGATGATCATCTGAAGAATCATGGAATAGTTCCACAACTGACTCCTCCGGGTACACCACAGAGAAATGGTGTGTCAGAATGGAGGAATCGGACCCTGTTGGACATGGTCCGATCGATGATGAGTCAGTCGGATTTACCCTTGTCATTTTGGGGATATGCTCTAGAAACTGCAGCTTTCACACTGAACAGGGTACCATCTAAGTCCGTAGATAAGACACCATATGAGATATGTACTGCGAAGAGTCACAGTTTGTCTTGAAAATTTGGGGATGTGAAGCATATGTCAAGCGACTCCAGTCGGATAAGCTCACGCCCAAATCAGACAAGTGCATATTCATGGGATATCCAAGGGAAACCTTGGGATATTACTTCTACAACCGTGGAGAGGGCAAAGTGTTTGTCGCTCAACATGGAGTTTTCCTTGAGAAAGAGTTTCTCAATCGGAAGGCTAGTGGGAGGACGGTCCGACTAGAAGAAATTCGAGAACCACACGGGGACGTTCCGGTAGGTGATACCGTCACACCGGAGTTAGTCAGGGAACCCGTAGTGGAGTCGACACCGGTTCCACGGAGGTTGGAAAGGTTACACAATTTGCATGACTGCAATGTGTTGTTCTTGGAGAACAACGAGCCGACTACGTATGCGGAAGCGATGGAGAGCCCTGATTCTGAGTTATGGCTTGAGGCCATGAGATCCAAATTAAAGTCCAAGGATGACAATCAAGTTTGGAACTTGGTTGATCTGCCAGATTGGCGTTCGAGCCATTGAGTGCAAGTGGATCTTTAAGAAGAAAACTGATATGGACGGAAATGTCACAGTCCATAAGGCTCGACTTGTTGCTAAAGGTTATCGACAAGTCAAGGAGTTGACTACGATGAGACTTACTCACTGATAGCGATGCCTAAATCAATTCAGATCATTCTTGCTATAGCGGCATATTTCAACTATGAAATATGGCAGATGGATGTCAAAACGGATTTCCTTAATGGAAATTTAACTGAGGATGTGTATATGACACAACCCAAGGGTTTTGTCGATCCAAAGAAGTCTAGCATGGTATGCAAGCTTCAGAGATCCATTTATGGATTAAGGCAAGCATCTTGGAATTGGAACATTCATTTTAATGAAGCTGTCAAAGAGTTTGGCTTCATCAAGAATGACTATGATCATTGTGTATTCAAAAAGGTCAGTGGGAGCTCAGTTGCATTTCTGATCTTATATGTGGATGACATATTATTGATTGGAAATGATGTTCAAATGCTTGAATCTGTCAAGGACTCATTGAAAAATAGTTTTTCTATGAAGGACTTGGGAGAAGCAGCTTACATTTTGGGAATCAAGATATATAGAGATAGATCGAGAAGGCTTATTGGATTAAGCTAGAGTGTGTATATTGACAAGGTGTTGAAGCGGTTCAACATGCAAGATGCCAAGAAAGGTTTCTTGTCCATGTCACATGGCATTAGTCTTAGCAAGACTCAGAGTCCTACGACTCCTGATGAGCGAAGACGCATGGATGGGATTCCGTATGCTTTGACTGTTGGGTCCATCATGTATGCTATGGTATGTACTCGTCCCGATGTTAGTTTTGCTCTTAGCGTGGTGGGCAGATACCAGGCTGATCCAGGGGAGAGTCACTGGACAGCGGTTAAGAATATCCTTAAGTACTTGAGAAGGACTAAGGATATGTTCCTGGTTTATGGAGGTGAGGATGAGCTCATTGTAAAGAGTTACACCGATGCTAGTTTCCAAACAGATAGGGATGATAGTCGATCGCAATCTGGGTTTGTGTTCATTCTGAACGGATGAGCAGTGAGCTGGAGGAGCTCCAAGCAAGATACGGTAGTTGATTCTACAACAGAGGCCGAGTACATTGCAGCTTCTGAAGCTGCAAAAGAAGGTGTTTGGGTGAAGAATTTTATTTCTGATCTTAGTGTGGCTGAGGGCGCGTCTAATCCATTGGACCTCTATTGTGATAATAGTGGTGCCATTGCGCAAGTCAAGGAACCACGGAACCATCATAAAACCCAATACATACTCAGGCGTTTTAACCTTATTCGCGACATTGTCGAAAGAGGTGATGTAAACATATGCAAGGTACACACGGATGCAAATGTTGCTGATCCATTGACGAAGCCTCTCCCTCGTCCGAAGCATGAGGCGCACATGAGCTCCATGGGCATACGATGCCTAAATGATTGACTCTAGTGCAAGTGGGAGACTGTTGGAGATATGCCCTAGAGGCAATCATGTGATGATGATATTTCCATATGTATTCATGAGTCCTTTGTATTGTCCTTGAACATCATCAATGATATGTATCAATAAGTATGTGACTTGTTTGTGGAACTATGTATTGTATGAAGATTGTTTTAATGGTCCCTAGTTGATAAGGTTATGCGGACACATATCCTTGACTAGTATATGATTCGGTTGATGACTATGTTTCACAAGTCATGTGCATGGAGATGCTAAACCGATAGTATGGGCTCGGGGGTGGAGATCACCGAGCCGGACATACCCACTTTGAGATGCAGCGAGATATAGTCATCTGTTAGTCTCAAGTGCAATGTCTATGCCATGTCCTAGACCTGAGGTCCTCGCATGTTCTCGGGATGAGGATCGACTCACTTAGGGTCTATCAAACGCTACTCCGTAACTGGGTAGTTATAAAGGTAGCTTTCGGGTGAGTCGTGAGACATGACGCGAGACATGGTTGACCAAGATGGAATTTGCCCCTCCTATTTGGAGAGATATTCTCTGGTCCCTCTCGAGTGATCAGATTCGGAAAGCATGGCCATGCGACTTGGGTTAAGTGTTAACCCAGTTCGGGAATCTGTATCATGGTTTCGAGAAGAGAGGTCGAGCTAACACAAGGGTGACAAGTACTCGCCTTGAGCTCGACAACAAATATCGTGAGGCAAAAGGAATGTTGCATATGCCACATTGTGGAGGTTCGTCAAACAACTTTACGCCCACATGGGAGTTGGCACGTTTTGCTAGGAGCCGCTACCAACTATCGATGCTGGTCGTGTCCATGTGTATGTGAACCTATAGGGTCGCACACTTAAGGGGCTGCAGCCCATTCGGATTGGATCTGAGTGGAAAATGGATGTGGACTCCTAGTGGGCTCAAGTGTTGAGCCCACCTCGGAGGTTTGTATAAAGGGGAGTGGGCACACCACTTAGGGTTGAGGGAATTGAACCCTGGTTAGCCACCGCCACTCCCCACACCCATGTCGCGCAACCAGACCTAGCAGTCCGCCGCTCGACGCTGCTCCCCGTACGTGTGGATACCTTGGAGGCATCGCATCTGTGTTGCTTGGACGAACCGTTCAAGGGAACCGCGAGGTGCCGTTCGCGGGAGACCACCATTGACGGGTCTTCGCTGTTCGCGGGAGATGGCAATGCGAGGAGGAGACAGCCCGGGAGATCGGCTACACGCATCACCAACTCTACTTCCGCTGCGGTGACCGCGCGTCTAGTGGTAAACCCGATCCCGTGATCTATTTCCAGCAGCATGATCTTGGGTGCGCGGTAGAAAATTTTATTTGGGGCTAGCGTAGCGTACCGCATGCTCCAACAAATATGGGCTCTTTGTTAGATCAACAGTAATGCATATGAGAGCCACTCAACATTTTCATTATGGTCTTCTCCCCTCGACCCCCAAAGGAAAGAAATAAAACAAAATTATTTACACGGGAAAGCTCCCAACAAGCAAAAGAAGAACAGGAAATCTTTTTGGGTTTTCTTGTTCTCTTCACTTTGCTTATCCTTCGAGCTTTGGCTTGATGAGCCCCTCAAAAATCTCTTCATCTTTTTCTGAAAATTTCTGAAATTTTTAGTAACTTAAAATAAAAGTGAAGCAAACTCAACAAGATTGATAGCAACTACTCCTACAAGTGCTTAGAGGCTATATCATGCATTAAAACTAATTTTGACCACATAAATTTGACATGCAAGCTGAAGAACAGGGTCACCTAAGAAGCAAAAATTTGCAATAAATAAAGCACTAGAACAAAAACTAATTAGACCATTGGAGGAGTCACATACCGAAGAACAATCCCCCAAAGCAGTTTTGTGAGAGGAGCTTTGAGCAAGGAGATCGAAAATGGCAGCAAGATGAGCAAGAACTCGGGTTTGAGCTGGCTAGTGATTTTTTCTGGAGCAAGACGAAGTGTGTGGATGCAAGGATAAGTGGAGGGGGTCCACGAGGCAGGGGGCGCGCTCCACCCTCGTGGGCACGTGGCTGCTCCCCCTGCTGTGTTCTCTGTGCCAGATATTCTCAAATATTCTAGAAAAAATCCTATTTAATTTTCAGGACATTTGGAGAACTTTTATTTTCGGGGTATTTTTTATTGCATGGATAATTCAGAAAATAGACAGAAAATGCTATTTTTACTTTATTTAATATAAATAACAAAAAGTAAAAAGAGGGTACAGAGAGTTGTGTTTTCTAACTTCATCCATCTTATGCTCATCAATAGGAATCCACTAACAAGGTTGATCAGGTCTTGTTAACAAACTCATTTTGAATAACATGAAACTGGAGAAATTTCGAATAACACTAGGTTACCTCTACGGGGATATGCACATCCCCAACAATAATAATATAATATTTCTTCTTGACAATAGGAAGAGGAAATTCAAAACCACCAATAGTGATTGTTGAAAATTTTCCAATAGAATTGATACTGTGGACTTGAGGTTGTTTCCTCAGAAAGTGTATCGTATGCTCATTACCATTAACATAAAAAGTGACATTGCCTTTGTTGCAATCAATAACAGCCCCTGTAGTATTCAAAAAGGGTCTTCCAAGAATAATAGACATACTATCGTCCTCGGGAATGTCAAGAATAACAAAGTCCGTTAAAATAGTAACATTTGCAACCACAACAGGCACATCCTCACAAATACCGACAGGTATAGCAGTTGATTTATCAGCCATTTGCAGAGATATTTCAGTAGGTGTCAACTTATTCAAATCAAGTCTACGATATAAAGAGAGAGGCATAACACTAACACCGACTCCAAGATCACATAAAGCAGTTTTAACATAGTTTCTTTTAATGGAGCATGGTATAGTTGGTACTCCTGGATCTCCAAGTTTCTTTGGTATTCCACCCTTAAAAGTATAATTAGCAAGCATGGTGGAAATTTCAGCTTCCGGTATCTTTCCCTTATTAGTAACAATTTCCTTCATATACTTAGCATAAGGATTCATTTTAAGCATATCAGTCAAACGCATATGCAAAAAGATAGGTCTAATCATTTCAGCAAAGCGCTCAAAATCCTCATCATCCTTTTTCTTGGATGGTTTAGGAGGAAAGTGCATGGGTTTCTGAACCCATGGTTATATTTCTTTACTGTGTTTCCTAACAACGAAGTCTCTCTTATCATAATGTTGATTCTTTGATTGTGGGTTATCAAGATCAACAAAAGGTTCAATTTCTACATCATTATCATTGCTAGGTTGAGCATCAACATGAACATCATCATTAACATTATCACTAGGTTCATGTTCATTACCAGATTGTGTTTTAGCATCAGAAATAGAAATAGCATTGGGATTCTCGGGTGTATCAACAACAGGTTCACTAGAAGCATGCAAAGTCCTATCATTTTTCTTTTTCTTCTTCTTAGAAGAACTAGGTGCATCAATGTTAATTCTCTGAGAATCTTGCTCAATTCTCTTAGGATGGCCCTCAGGATACAAAGGTTCCTGAGTCATTTTACCACCTCTAGTCGTAACTCTAACAACATTATCATTCTTATTATTATTTAATTCATTGAGCAAATCATTCTGAGCCTTAAGTGCTTGTTCTACTTGAGTGGTAACCATAGAAGCATGTTTACTAATAAGTTTAAGTTCATCTTTAACTCTAGAGATATAATCACTCAAGTGTTCAAGCATATCAGCATTGCGTTTCAATTGTCTACCAACATAAGCATTGAAGTTTTCTTGTTTAACAATAAACTTATCAAACTCATCTAAGCATTGGCTAGCAGACTTATTACGAGGAATATCACCTTCATAAAATCTATAGAGAGAATTTACCTTTACTACCTGTGTCGTGTTATCAAGACCATGTATTTCTTCAATAGGTGGTAAATTCTTAACATCTTCAGCTTTAATACCTTTTCCTTTCATAGATTTCTTTGCCTCTTGCATATCTTCAGGACTGAGAAATAGAATACCCCTTTTCTTCGGAGTTGGCTTAGGAGTTGGTTCAGGAAGTGTCCAATTATTTTCATTAGTCAACATATTATTCAATAGTAATTCAGCTTGATCAACAGTTCTTTCCCTGAAAACACAACCAGCACAACTATCCAGGTGGTCTCTGGAAGCATCGGTTAGTCCATTATAAAATATATCAAGTATTTCATTTTTCTTCAGAGGATGATCAGGCAAAGCATTAAGTAATCGTAGGAGCCTCCCCCAAGCTTGTGGGAGACTCTCTTCGTACGAGCATAGCATAGCAATATAAGAAAGCATAGAAGCAACTCCCAACGGTTGAATGTAACAGGGTAATAGGTTCTACCTCATCAACTACTTCCCAACCCACAAGTTAATGTAATCCTAATCATGCAATGTTTGAGGATTGGAACTAATGCATAAAAACTGGGTGATAAAGGGGTATGATCAAAATTTTACTTGCCTTGCTGACGATCCGGGTAACCTAGAGACTCCAAGTAACACGCTTCGCACTCCGGGAATTCTATCGCAAACAAACAATAGCATACATAAGCAACTAACAAAGAAGCACAAGTAAAACTCAAATAAGAAGATCTAACCGGAAAGTTCAACTTAAGAACTCCGGTTTACAAAAAGAATCAAACCAAACGGAGCAACGAAACTCAAACGGCGAAAGAAACAAGATCCGTTTACTAATCTAGACCTAGGTCAAATTTTACAGTACCAAAATCTTGTTCAAGTTGGTTAAGCGGAAAGAGGTACTCAAGACGAAGATCTAGGCGCTTGAATCGCCTGATTCCGACTAACAAGCGAAAAGAGAAACTAAAACGAAAATCGGATCAGAAATCACGATCAAAAATAATCGCAGAAAAATCCGATAAAAGAAAACTGACGAACAGGCTAACGAACGAGCGTTCATTATCTGTAACTAACGAGCGAAAACCGTTCGTTGAAACGAGTACGGATGAACATCAGCTAAAAAGAATAACTGGAAAGAAAAACCGGCGAACCGAAAAAAAACGACTAGGGTTTTCTAACGAAAACTGAACCGGCTTTCTAAAAAAACCGAACGGCGCTAACCTCGGCGAGGTCCGGCACAGCGGGTGTCGGTGTCAAAACCGGCGGATCTCGGGTAGGGGGTCCCGAACTGTGCGTCTAGGCCGGATGGTAACAGAAGGCAGGGGACATAAAGTTTTACCCAGGTTCAGGCCCTCTCGATGGAGGTAAAACCCTACGTCCTGCTTGATTAATATTGATGATATGGGTAGTACAAGAGTTGATCTACCACAAGATCAGAGAGGCTAAACCCTAGAAGCTAGCCTATGGTATGATTGTTGATCTGTATGTTGTCCTACGGACTAAAACCCTCCGGTTTATATAGACACCGGATAGGGTTAGGGTTACATAGAGTCGGTTACAATGGTAGGAGATCTGAACATCCGTATCGCCAAGCTTGCCTTCCACGCCAAGGAAAATCCCTTCCGGACACGGGACGGAGTCTTCAATCTTGTATCTTCATAGTCCAAGAGTCCGGCTTGAAGGTATAGTTCGGCTATCCGAACACCCCCTAATCCGGGACTCCCTCAGTAGCCCCTGAACCAGGCTTCAATGACGACGAGTCCGACGCGCAAATTGTCTTCGGCATTGCAAGGCGGGTTCCTCCTCCAAGTACTTCATAGAAGATTTTGAACACAAAGATAGTGTCTGGCTCTGCAAAATAAGTTTCCACATACTGCCATAGAGAGAATAATATTTATACAAATCTAATCTGCTGATGTATTCCATGGTGCGACACGCCACGGCCAAGCCTTTGTCCGAGTCGTTTAATTACCCACCTCAGCGTGTTATGCGAGGTGGTTTCCCTAGCACGTCTTGTTAAAGCAGAGATCGTGTCCCCTTATTACGGGATTCTCATCAATACGGGCGTGGGTAACCCAACCGCTTCTAGGACTCCTAGATCATAGGCAAGTCCAAACGGACACGGGGAGGACGCTTGATATCCACCCTCTTTATAAAGGGGCAAAGCTTTTACTTTTCCCTCCCGTGCTCAATCGAATCCTTCCCCCGCCTCAAGCCCAAACGCCCAAAGTTCAGGTCAGGTGCTCCGAACCTTCAGTCATGTCCGGATCCAGCCTTCAAGGCCGATGGATGCCCTCCTCCGTCATGGAAGAAGACATCAAAAAGTTGAGGGAGGCCAGGTATCTGACCGCCGAAATATCGCATCGGCTGCCTCCCCGGGGGCAGGTCGTCCCCTCTCCCAAACCCAACGAGAGCGTTGTGTTCGTCCCCCACTTCCTCCGGGGTCTAGGTTTTGCACTGGATCCTTTCGTCAGGGGCTTGATGTTTTATTACAGGCTAGATTTCCATGATCTAGCTCCGGACTCCTTCCTGCATATCACGACTTTTGTTGTCGTATGCGAGGCCTTCCTCCGGGTTACCCCCCACTTTGGCTTATGGCTCAAGACCTTTGAAGTAAAGCCGACGGTGACCGAAGGGCAACATGTAGAGTGTGGAGGCGCCTCAATACGCAAGATGATGGGAGCTCCGTGGCCCAAAGGTTCCATCCCAGAGGTGTCTGCATTGTGGCAACAGGAGTGGTTCTACATCACGACTCCGAGAAGTGCCAAGTGGGCGGCCGCCCCCGTTTTTTCGCTCGGGCCCTCCACCACGACTGATGTCATGGATCAGCAGAGGACTAAGCTGGGGTCCAGCCAAGGACGTGCCTTTACTGCAAAGCCGCATTCGAGATCTCTTCAACGGAGATCTCAGTTTGGTCGCGGTAATACAAGTTATACTGGTTCGTCAAGTCCAGCCTTGCAAACGTCGGCCCCTTCGCTTGTGGGAGTTCAATCCCGAGGGTCCGCGTGCCATTCAAAATTTTCTCGGCCTGACGCACGAGGATATGTATAAGTCATTCTTCGGACCTCAAGTAGAGTGTCCGGAAATCACCGAGGACGTGGGCCTGAGCAGTAACCGCGCCGCCGAACAGGTAAAGAATCTTCCGGCCGAACATATTATCTTTCCGTCGTTACGAAGTTATTTATGAGAGTTTGCTTTTTCGACCAGGACTGGCTAACAAAGGCGAAGTTGATTCGGTGTTCGGCCCCCCTCCCTGAGGGTTTGGATAATCCGGTATTGGAAAAGATGCTCCAGACCGCACCTTGCCCGGATCCCTTGAAGGAAGATACTGTGGAGGGTAATGCGGGCAGACGCGGGCCCCCAACGCTGCCTATTCTAACCGAGGGAGCGTCCGTCTCCGTGAAGGAAGACGACTGGAAGAGGAAAAGGACTGCGCCCAGGAATTCGGAAGCCGAAGCTTCCAATCGGGAGAAGAAATCTTCCACCGGGGGCCCTACCTTGGGGGGCGGTGCTACCGCACAAAGTCCGCGGGGGGATCAATTCTCCCGGGAGTCGTAAGTGACCCGAAAACTTTAATAGTACAGATATGCCATCTTTTTCTTCTGAGAAAATAACCACCGCGTATATTTGTGCAGTTCGGGCCTTAGCCCCTCTCAAATGAGCTCGTCTTCGAGGGATCTTCTTCCAGAGATGATGGAGAGCGAGACGCCTCCTCCGGACTCCTCTGCTTCGGAAGCGAGCGACCCTGAAGTGTCGTCGCGGAGGGCCTCTTCGAGTGCGGAGAGGCCAGAAGGTGATCCAATTGATCCCTGAGGCTCCCAGTGTCCGGCTCCCGAAGAGGGTAGACAAAAGAGTCCGGCGCCGTCTAGTGTACGATCAGACGTTCTGAGGGAGTTGGTGGGGCGAGCGGCCATCTCAGATGATCACCGTGTGCTGATGAATATGGTGATGGAGAGGATATCGTCCGCCGAAAGTGGATTGCATGAAGCTTTTAGGAGTCTACTGACAGGCTTTGAGGTACGTAAAAAGGAATGTGTAATAGTCCTGCACATGTTAGGTGTGCCCTGTGTAGACAGTAGCCCCTGAGACTCTGGTTGTCGTTGGAAATGACGACGAACGGAGGATCATACACCCAAAATAACCATACTGCCTTTATGTGCAGGAGATGGAAGCCCCGGTGGCCAGCCGGACTAGCCAGTTTGCCCGTTTAGAACGGCAGTTGGATGCGGCAGATGCCGACATTGAGCTTGTTAATAGAAGGCTTGACGAGGCGCAGGGTAAGTATCCTTGTCTGGTAAACGCCACATAGGAAGAGTATGATGCCAGTGTTTTTAACATGTTATGACTGCAGATGGAGCTGCCACTGTTGAAGCCTTGCGGGCGGAACTTGCCTGAGCCAAGGAACAAGCAAGATTGTGTAATGCAGCTGCTTTGAAGGCGGCCGAAGAGTTGCGGGCCGCGAAGGCCGCACATGGCGAGAGCCGGAAGAAGATAGCCAATATGGCCGTAGAATTAAAAGCCGCCGTAGACCGTTGCCGGGCTCTTGAAAAGGAAAACCAGGCGAAGGCATCGGACCTTGAGAAGGCTGCTGTAACGGGAAAAGACCTCCGCTCTTCTATGAGGGCAAAGAAGGAGGAACTGCAGGAAGCCGGGGATATTGTAGCCAGGAAGTCCTTTATGCTGCAGAGGAAGTACGGAGATCCACGGTATGCCCCTCTGGATCGGCTGTGGAGTTTGGAGGATGCGTATATGGATTTGGCGGCGAGCGCTGCCGATGCAGCCAAGTACTTCCAGAGTCAGACGGACCGTGAAGTAGATCAGCTGTTTTGGAAGAAATTCCTTTCTCCCGAGCGTTCGCTTTCGTTGACGGACCAATTAGCCGAATGGGCCGAACTAAATAGGTTGTCCGGACTCTCCATGAGGTCTGTTGTGGATCAACTATGGCCTGGAAGGTCAAAACCGAGCAGCTATTTCAGCTTGGTGCAGCAGGTCCTCGATGTGGTGTCACGCATAAATGCGATGAAGAGGTCGGCGTGCATAGAAGGCGCACGGATGGCCTTTGCCCGTGCTAAAGCATACTGGGCAGAGATGGATGCTACCACTGTTGCAGCGCAGGATTCGGCCATAGGTCGAAGGGCTGCTGAGCACTACTTTGAGGAAGTTCTTGAGGGTGCTCGTTTGATAGAGACCCAGTGCTCAAAAAATATTATGTTTGAATGACATGTAATCTCATTGTAAGCGAAATGCTTTTTAAATTTTTATGAGGCTACTTTTATACTTTTGCCTGAAAGTAATGTGATGCCTCCTAGGCGGACGTTTATGTATACATGTGTATAACCTGAAAGATTGCAGTCGTCGGCTTCAACCCCCACGCATATAATCCGGAGGTGTTCGCAGAAACACGCGTTCACACTTAACCCAATGTCTTGGTCCTATTAAGGAGGTGATAGCGGAGCGAGCGAGGCAACTGGACTATAATGCTTTAACACTTTCACTTAGCCATAGGAGTTTGACAGTGGGGCTACTAGATAGCCCCTGGTGGCTCCGCACTCTCCCGATCCCGGGGTGCGTATATGCCTGGCAGGAAAGCGGCCCTTCGTTAAGGCGGAGGAATTCTAACATTCCCATGGGTCATCGAGTGGTTGACCAGTCTCACGCTAGATCATGACAATCAGTTTTCGGCTTTCTCTACTGAGGTGCTCGTCCGGATGAACCAGGGCACAATCGCAGTAGTTCTCCTGGTGCTACCTTAGCCGGTAAAGCGGAACGTAAGGCACCAAAACACAGGAGCCGGGCAAACCCAACATTTGACCAAAGACAATGATTCGGAGCTGATGCATATAGGGCCAAACTCGCGACGCCGAACACTCCCTAAGGTATTCGGTCTTTGTGATATAAACCGGGCCTGAAGAATGGCCTTTGTAAGAAGCCCCTTGTGTCCAGGTACGTGCATTGTTCTGGCGTGGCCACATGCCAAGACATCAGCATCCTTCTCAATGGTGGATATGTATCAACAAGAGACAGTAAAAAAGGTTTACGCAGGGTCTTAATCTAAAAAGAATCCTTAGGTCGGGTCCCTGCTGCACGTCTACGCATGTGTCTCCGTTGTGCCGTATCCTGGACGGGTGTAGCACGATGATCATCTGTAAAAGAGAGGAATTTAGGTAAAAAGGTTGTCGTGCAAAAGGATAGTTTTCTAAAGAAACCATGTATAATTCAAGATAAGAAGAAATCGCCACTCCGTCTGCGTGTGTTGAGCCCCTTGTACTTTTGAAAGATAGGGGTGTGACTGTTTATTTGATATGAGTAGAGGCGCCGGACTCGGTTAGTTGTGTCTGAGGTCTTGACGACCTATTGGATGCTTTTGCTGGTCCGGGCGCCTTTAGTGTGCGGCTGCCAAGGCAGCCTCACTCTCTTCGGCGCGCAGAGATCGCTTGATACTTCCGTGCACTGAAATGATGCCACGTGGACCGGGCATCTTGAGTGTTAGGGAGGCGTAGTGTGGTATTGCATTAAAGCGAGCGAAAGCTTCGCGTCCAAGTAGTGCTTGATAGCCACTTTTAAACGGAGCAATGTGGAAAGTTAAATGCTCGCAATGGAAGTTATCGAGGGAGCCGAATATAACTTGTAGTAGGAGGGAGCCTGTACAATGAGCCCCTGGGCCTGGCGTTACTCCTTTAAAGGTAGTATTGCTATGGTGAATTTCTGTTGGGTCTAACCCCATCCCGTGGATTGTATCCGGATATATTAGGTTTAGGCTACTACCGCCATCCATCAAGACTCGTGTGAAGTGGTATCCACCAATTACTGGGTCTAATACCAGTGCAGCCCATCCTGCGTGCCGGATACTTGATGCGTAATCACGATGGTCGAAGGTGATCGGTTGAGACGACCAGTGGCGGGACTTCGCGGTGACGGGCACTTGGGTATATTTTTCAGGGAGTGCCTCATTGTTTTTCCTCTTGATCACGTGTAACACATTTACTGTTTTGACTTTGGCTGGAAATTTCTTTTGTTCCCCCTTGTCTTGCTTGGGAGGCTCATCCTCGTCTTCACTTGGTGTATCTTCCCCCTTGTGTATGGCGTTAAGCTTGCCGGACTGCTTGAAGACCCAACATTCTCTGTGGGTGTGATTAGCAGATTTGCTAGGGGTACTATGGATCTGACATACTTGGTCCAGAATTTTGTTGAGGCTGGACAGTTCATCCCTGGTGCCTTTGGAGGGCGGCTTTTGGTTTGGCCGAGGGACTTTGAATCCGGCATTTACTGTCGTGCCCTTCGTGATGTCTTCTTTATTCCGGCGTTTGCTATTGCTGTTGCGCCGTGATTTCCCATTTCCATCTCTAACTTCAGATGTACTGGGGTCGCTGGTGCTGCATCTGGCTAGCCAGCTGTCCTCACCCGCGCAAAAGCGGGTCATGAGGTTTGTTAATGCGTCCATCGTTCTCGGCTTGTTTTGGCCGAGGTGTCTGGCGAGCCATTCGTCGCGGACGCTGTTCTTGAAAGCCGCTAAGGCTTCGGCATCCGGAAAGTCGACAATCTGGTTCTTTTTAGTAAGAAACCTATTCCAAAGCTTTCGGGCTGACTCTCCGGGCTGTTGAGTTATGTGGCTCAGGTCGTCCGCATCCGGAGGTCGGACATAAGTCCCTTGAAAGTTTGCCCGAAAGGCGTCTTCGAGCTCTTCCCAACTTCCAACGGAGCTTTCGGGGAGGCCTTTGAGCCAGTGACGAGCTGGCCCTTTGAGTTTGAGAGGTAAGTACTTGATGGCATGGAGATCATCCCCTCGAGCCATATGTATATGAAGGATATAGTCCTCAATCCAGACCCCAGGGTCTGTTGTTCCGTCGTATGCCTCTATGTTTACGGGCTTGAATCCCTCTGGAAATTCATGGTCCAGCACCTCATCGGTGAAACATAGGGGGTGTGCGGCACCCCTGTAGCTAGGTGTGCCACGTTGTTCGGATGTTTGTTGTGTTGCATTGTATGCTGGGGCGCGCTTGCGTGGTCCATAGATGGATCTTGTTGCACCGTCCTTTGGGTGCGAGCCCTGGCCTGGGTCGCGTGTTGTATTGTGAGCGGCGTTGAATGTCGTTCTGTGGTGGTAGAGGGGTCGTCTATCCGACCAGGTGGCTGCTTTGATATTTGGTTGTGGGGGGTCTGAGGCCTCCTCATCGAATTCGGTTAGCAGCTTCCGCTTTGGGTAGCTCTTGGAGGGGCGATTGTCGCCGTACCTTGCTGCAGTGTTGAGTATTTTGCTCCATCTGAATTGGAGCGTGTTTTGCACGGCCTTGAGCCTCCGCTTCTGCTTTTTGAGGTTCCTTGCGGTGGCAACGAGCCTTTTACGGGCATTCTGCTGCTCCGAGTGCCTGTCCGGCGTTATGTCGTCCGGACCATTATCATTGATAGGATTTGTTTGTTCGGTTTGATTATCCGGATTGCCGTTGTCTGGCAGCGGTTCGCCCTGCTCCAGCACTGGATCAGTGTGATCGCTATTTCTGTTGAGGAGGGATTTGGGGCGGCGCTTGCGTCGCCGCTTTGACTGCTTTTCGAGGGAACAATCCTTCGGTGCGTCCTTCCGCTCCTCGCCGTCATCTTTGGGTGCGTCCACCATGTAAACGTCATATGATGAGGTGGCGTCCCAGGGCTCGATAGGCGCTGATTCTTCATCGTTTCCTTCATCGGCGTCCATACCGTCAATGTCGTGGGAGTTGAAGTCGAGCATGTCGGTTAAATCGTCGACAGTGGCTACCAAGTGGGTGGTGGGTGGGCTTTGAATTTCTTCATCGTCTGAATCCCAACCTTGCTGACCGTAGTCCGACCAGGGTTCTCCTGATAAAGAGAGAGACTTCAGTGACTTCAGGATATCGCCGAAAGGCGAGTGCTGAAAGACGTCCGCGGTCGTGAACTCCATGATCGGCGCCCAATCGGATTCGCTCGGCAGGGGCACGGAGAGTTTGGAGTCCGGCAAAGAATCCAGATCCATGGAGTCACGAGTCTTGCAGAGTACGGGGCTGGTGTTCGGCTCAACCGCCGTTGAGATCGCAGCCCCCGAGGCGGCGTCCAACCGCCCATCCGCGATCGGCGCGGTCGGCTCCGAACTGGGGGTCGGAGCCGATGCGGGTGCGGCCTCCAGGGCACTGTTCGGCGGCAGAGCTAGATCATGCTCGTCGTGACAGTGCGGCGCGCTCGGTAGTGGTTCGAATCCGTCAAAGATCAAGTCCCCGCGGATGTCGGCCGTGTAGTTTAAACTTCCGAATCTGACCTGACGACCAGGGGCGTAGCTTTCGATCTGCTCTAGATGGCCAAGTGAATTGGCCCGCAGTGCAAAGCCGCCAAAGATGAAGATCTATCCGGGGAGGAAGGTCTCACCCTGGACTGCATCGCCATTGATGATCGTAGGAGCCATCGGGCCTGATGGCGATGGCATAGAGGAACTCTCAATGAAAGCACCAATGTCGGTGTCAAAACCGGCGGATCTCAGGTAGGGGATCCCGAACTGTGCATCTAGGCCGAATGGTAACAGGAGGCAGGGGACACGAAGTTTTACCCAGGTTCGGGCCCTCTCGATGGAGGTAAAACCCTACGTCCTGCTTGATTAATATTGATGATATGGGTAGTACAAGAGTTGATACCACGAGATCAGAGAGGCTAAACTCTAGCAGCTAGCCTATGGTATGATTGTTGATGTGTATGTTGTCCTACGGACTAAAACCCTCCGGTTTATATAGACACCAGATAGGGTTAGGGTTACATAGAGTCGGTTACAATGGTAGGAGATCTGAACATCCGTATCGCCAAGCTTGCCTTCCACGCCAAGGAAAATCCCTTCCGGACACGGGACGGAGTCTTCAATCTTGTATCTTCATAGTCCAGGAGTCCGGCTTGAAGGTATAGTTCGGCTATCCGAACACCCCCTAATCCAGGACTCCCTCAGCGGGGCTCCGGCGAGGGGCGGCGCGGTGCGGGGCGGCGCGGGCAGCAGGCGGCGGCGGCGGCTCGCGGCGAGGGCGGCGCGGCGGGGGCGGCAGCTCGCGGCGGGGTGCCTACGGCTTTAAAGGGGGGCGGGGTGGTGCCTTCGGGGAGGAGGCACGACGGGGACGAGGAGTCTGAGCCGGACTCCTGTCGGCGGCGCGGGGCGAGGTGGGCCGGCGGCTGGGCTTCGGCCCAGTCGGCCTAGGCGCGCTCCTTTTTTAAACAATTCTGCCGAAACTCAGAAAAATCCTAGGAAATAAAATAAAATTCTAAAAATGCCAAAACAAATTTTTACCGTCTAAATAAAATATTTAGAACAAGATGAACATTTTCTTGGCCCTAAAATGCAATTTTTAAAAAACGTGCAATTTTTCTAATTGCAAATAAAATCAAATAAATGATTTTAATATTTTTCCTCCAATATTTCATTTATTTTGGAGAAGTCATATTATCTCCTCTCATATATTAATATGAAATCTTTTCGGAGAGAAAAATAATTAAAACAAAATCCTCGTTTCGATATTTGGTAAAACCCAAATATAAAAACAGGGAAATCCCCAACTCTCTCCAAGGGTCCTTGAGTTGCTTAGGATTTTCGAGGATTGCGGAACGAAAATGCAATAAAACATGATATGCAAGAATGATCTATGTATAACATTCCAAATTGAAAATAGGTGTTGGCTAGAAAATAGGTGTGGGTGGTCCTACCCCCCTTAAGATGAATCTCGCCCTTAAGATGAATCTCGCCCTCGAGAATCGGGTTGGCTAGAAAATAGGTGTGGGTGGTCCTTGCGGAGATCATCCTCTCGTTACCAGGTGGCTTCATCCTCGGTATGGTGGCTCCACTGAACATTGCAAAACTTTGATGACCTTGCTGTGGGTGACTCGACTGGCAAACTCCAAAATCTTGACTAGCTTCTCCTCATAAGTCAAATCACTGTCCAACTGAATCGCCTCCAAGGGTACTGTATCTCTTAACAGTATATCGGCCATCTCAGCATGACACTTCTTTAACTGCGAAACGTGGAACACGTCATGAACTCCTGACAGTCCTTCAGGTAACTCCAACTTGTAGGCAACTTCTCCCATCCGTTCCAAAACACGATACGGTCCTACAAATCTCGGGGCTAACTTTCCTTTAACTCCAAAACGTTTCACTCCTCGCAAGGGTGATACTCGCAGATATGCTCTGTCTCCAATTTCATAGGTTACCTCCTTGTGTTTTGAGTCTGCATAACTCTTCTGCCTGGACTGTGCAATCTTCAGTCTATCACGAATCAACTTAACCTTCTCTTCGGACTCCTTGATCAAGTCTGGTCCAAACAACTGTCGGTCTCCTACTTCATCCCACATCAACGGTGTTCTGCACCTTCTTCCGTACAGGGCTTCGAACGGTGCCATCTTCAAACTGGCTTAGTAGCTATTGTTGTATGAGAACTCTGCGTAAGGCAAATTGTCATCCCAACTAGATCCATAATCTAGCGCACAGGCTCTCAACATGTCCTCCACAATCTGATTGACTCTCTCTGTCTGTCCATCCGTCTGCGGGTGAAATGTTGTACTGAACTCCAATCTCGTACCCAAAGTCTGGTGTAACTGATGCCAAAACTTTGAGGTAAATTGTGTTCCTCTATCTGATAGGATGGTCGTCGGAACTCCATGCAGACATACGATCCTGGACATATATCTTGGCCAACTTCGCACTTGTATAAGTGGTTTTCACTGGGATAAAGTGAGCCACTTTGGCCAAGCGATCAACTACTACCCATATGGAATCATATCCTGATTTAGTCCTGGGCAGTCCGGTGATAAAGTCCATGCCAAGTTTATCCCACTTCCATTCGAGTATCGGCATAGGCTGTAACAATCCTACCGGCTTTTGATGCTCTGCCTTCACTCTCTGACATACATCACATACGGCTACATACTCGGCAATATCCTTCTTCATACCTGTCCACCAGAAACGTTCTTTCAAATCCAAATACATCTTGGTGTTTCCGGGGTGTATCGAATATGGTGAGTCATGAGCCTCCTGTAGTATTAACTTCCTGATCTCTGTGTTATTGGGCACGTATATCCGGTCCTCAAACCATAAGGTATCGTGCTCATCCTCACGAAAACCTTTGGCCTTTCCTTTGCTCATCTTCTCCTTTATCTCAGCAATCTCTTTGTCATCCTTCTGAGCTTCTCGAATCTTTCCCAACAATATAGACTGAACCTCCATTGTTGCAACAAAACCTCTAGGAACAATCTCTAATCGAAGTTCCACGATATCCTCTGCTAACTCCTTTGGCACTCCCTTACTCGCAAGGATATTAGCATAACTCTTCCGGCTCAAAGCGTCGGCTATGACATTGGCCTTTCCTGGATGATAGTGCAGTTTCCTGTCATAATCCTTTATAAGCTCCAACCATCTCCTTTGCCTAAGGTTCAGTTCCTTCTGTGTGAAGATGTATTTCAAGCTTTTATGATCCGTGTACACATCACAACGGTTTACAATAAGGTAATGTCTCCAAGTCTTCAATGCATGCACTACGGCTACTAACTCCAAATCATGCGTGGCATAATTCAACTCGTGAGGTTTTAGTTGTCGCGAGGCATACGAAACAACTCTGCCGTCCTGCATAAGTACACATCCAAGTCCCAAGCGAGAGGCGTCGCAATAAACTTGAAAGTCCTTATGTATATCTAGCAGCGTCAGCACTGGGGCTGTAGTCAAATGTTTCTTCAACTCCTGAAAACTTGCCTCACAGTCATCTGTGCATTTAAACTTGGTATCCTTCTTCAATAACTCCATCATTGGCTTCGCAATCTTGGAAAAAATCTCAATGAATCTCCGATAGTATCCGGCGAGTCCAAGAAAACTGTGGATCTCGCTAACTGAAGTGGGTGCCAACCATTCAGTGACTGATTGAACCTTGGTGGGGTCTACTGCTATACCCTCTCCTGATATAACATGTCCAAGGAATCCGACTTCCTTCAACCAAAACTCGCATTTGCTGAACTTGGCATACAACTAGTGTTCCCTGAGTTTCTCGAGAACTAGTCGCAAATGCTCCTTGTGCTCCTCTTCATTCTTCGAGTATACCATAATATCATCAATGAACACCACAACAAACTTTTCCAAATATTCCATGAACACCTTGTTCATCATGCTCATGAAATAGGCAGGGGCGTTGGTCAGTCCAAACGACATGAATGTATACTCATATAATCTGTAACGCGTGGTGAATGTTGTCTTTGGTATATCTTTCTCTCGAATCTTCAACTGATGGTATCCCGATCACAAATCGATCTTTGAAAACACCTTAGCTCCTTGCAGCTGATCAAATAGATCATTGATCATCGGCAGTGGGTACTTGTTCTTGATCATCACTTCATTTAAGGCCCGATAATCAACAACCATTCTTAGGAATTTATCCTTCTTCTCAACCAAAAGCACTGGGGCTCCCCAAGGTGATGAACTCCTTCGAATGTATCCTTTCTCCAACAACTCCTTGATCTGTTTCTTAATTTCCTCCAAATCATTCGCGGGCATCCGATAGGGTCTCTTGGATATTGGCCCGGTACCTGGCAGTAGCTCTATCAAAAACTTGATGTCTCGATCCGGTGGCATGCCTGGTAACTCCTCTGGAAAAACATCCGGGTAATCCCTCACTACAGGCACTTCCTCCTGAACAACTCTCGTGAGGGTATTCACTTGGCTCCTCCTAGGCACATGCCTAGATACATACTTAATCCTTTTTCCCTCCGGGGTGGTGAGATAAATCGACTTACTAGCACAGTCAATACTTCCTCCATACTTTGACATCCAGTCCATGCCTAATATCACATCCAATCCTTGTGACTCCAAGATAATTAGGTCAGACGGAAAAACATGGGTGCCAATGGTTAGGGGTATCTAGTCGCACCATCGACTAGCCATATACTCTGCTCCAGGTGAACTCACTAAGAGAGGGGTCCTAAGGGTTTGAGTTGGTAGTTTAAACGTATCCACAAATCCCCTTGATATGTATGAATGTGATGCACCAGTATCAAATAAAACAAGAGCGGTAAATGACTTAACCAAAAACTTACCTATTACCGCGTCCGGCTGCTCTTCAACCTCCTCCACATTAACGTGGTTCACTTGTCCTTTGTTGAATGGACTGGGCTTCTTCCCAGTGCTCCCATTTCCATTTCCATTCTTTCCTTCAGGGCACTCCACGGCATAGTGTCCAGTATTCCCGCACTTGAAACAAGTAACGTGACTTAGATCTCTTTTGGCGGGTGTGGTTGGATTGGGGCGGTTCTGACTGTTATGGGCTCTGTTCCCATTCCCATTCTTAGTACCATTGTGATTATGCGATCCTCCTTCGGTGTGGTTATGACCTCCATGGTTATGAACAAGTCCTCCCGAGTTCGGGGTTAGGCGAGGCCTCTGCTGAGATCCCGAGTTATACCTCCCTTGTCCATACTTCCTCTTACGGCTCTCAATCTGCTGCTGCTTCCCTTCAATCATAAGAGCCTTATCTACCAACTCCTGGTAGTTGGTGAATGTTGCCACCATCAACTGCATGCTCATCTCATCATTCAGCCCTTCCATAACTTCTCCTGCTTCGCGGCATCTGTAGCCACATCGTCAGGGGCATAGCGAGATAGCTTGCTAAACTCATCCACGTACTGGGCCACAGTACGGTTCCCCTGGCGTAAGTTGCGAAACTCACGCTTCTTCATACTCATAGCTCCAGTGGAGACATGGGATGTGCGGAAAGCTTGATGAAATTGGTCCCATGTCACCATGGCTATGGGGTAGGTGACAGTGTAATTCTCCCACCATGATGTTGCTGGTCCATCCAACTGATGTGCGACAAAATGCACCTTCTCAGCATCGGTGCATCCTACAGTGGTCAACTCCCTTCCAATCTTGTGGAGCCAATCATCTGCTACTATAGGCTCGGTGCTACTGGAAAACACCGGCGGTTGTAACATTAGAAAACGGGCTAGGTTGTCCACTGGCTGCGGGTTGTTGTTGTTTTTGTTGTTGTTGCCCTGGTTCTGAACTAGCAACTGCATCAGGGTATTCTGCTGCTGAATCAACTGAGTGAGCTCCGGCGGGAAGGCAAATCCGGGGTCACGTCTCGGAGGCATCTGATGGGTTTAGAGGGAAGAGATTAGAATAGAATGAGGTCTAATGAGAAGGCACTACCCATATGCACATGAGACAAACACAATCATTTCACTCAATCAATCAAGCAAGGCATACAATCGATCTAACTATCGCAAAAGTGCTCGGACTACTCTATTTACATGGTGGAATACTACTAATCATTGGGTGGTCATCTAGGAATTTTGATCGGTGGAAGATTCCATGATATCTGCTCCAGCTTCACCTTCATAGTCATCATCACTCGGGTCGGAGTCGGTGTCGTCGATGATGATGTAGTCCTTCGGTCGAATCTCCTTGGGTTCTTCATCTTCTTCTACTGGAGCGGGGTCTCCCATAAATATTCTGATCTTCTTAATCAGGTCGTCATTCTTCTCCAGTAGTGTCGCAATTTCCTCCTCATATCCATCGTGTGTAGACTTAAGTTCTTCTTCCAGCTCGATGATCCTTGTCTTCGCCTTCTTCAAATCTATCATGTCTGTGCACATCTGATTCTCCTGACGTCGAATGTGCTGGTTTAACTCATGGTTGAAATCTGCAATTGATCTATCCTTCCTGGTGCTGATCATCTCCCATTGCTCGTCTCGGCGCCCACATATCTAGTAGATAGTGTCCTTAACCTCCTTGCGATATACTTCTCCAATGCGTCCCATGGTGATGTGAGCTGCCATACTCTTTCCTAAACTCCAGGTTGGTGCGTCGAAGGAAAACTCTATAGGTTTAGTGACTAGCGTGAAGGTCCTTCCTGGAACTTGAACTTGAATCATCCATCGCTCCTCTTTTGGTAAAGTGGCGTTGTAGGTCCCGATGAAGCTTTGGTATACCTATGTTCAGGTACCTAGTGACTTCCTTCAAGTGTCGCCCAAAAGGTGCTTCTTCATCTGGTTGTGTAAACTTGTTCCTTGCATCCGCCATCCTAAAGAGTAGAAAATGGAGAGGAGTCGGAAGTGAGAAGAGAATAGTGATTTATGGCTTTAGCTTAGTGGGCGTGTCCTACACTCAGCGTGTGCTCTAATACCATCTTTGTAGCGACCCAACCTCAAACGGTCAAGTCTCTGTGCTCTAGTGTCATCCCTGGATCGGTAATGCTGACACACACACAGTACTCGAAGGATTTATAACAGAGTAGCAATCACACACTTATTACATCGGATGTCTCAAAAGAGAACTTCTTACAATAAATATGGCTTAAGGCCATCTAACACGATAACAGCGAAAGGCTTGGAAGATAAAGTGAGTCCATCAACTCCAACAGCATAGCTGAGCTGCACGGCAATGACCTAACGAACCTTACTCCTCGTCTGAAAAGTCTGCAACATAATACGTTGCAGCCCGAAAATGGGTCAGCACATGAAATATGCTGGCAAAGTAACACAGTAGAGCAAGAACAGAATAATGCTATCACTACATGCATATTTGGCTGGTGGAAAGCTCTATGGTTACAGTTTTGCGAAAAGCCATTTTTTCCCTACAACAAAGGAATAGACTTTAAATTTTACTATCATGGTAGTTGAAACATCATTGAGAAGGTTCCTCCAACTCAATCCCAATTAAAGTGATTAACAACCCATCAATATTAATTAAGAGTGATGAGATACTTAAGATACTTCAAGTACTAGATACTCAAGATTGTCCATAAGCGGGGACACGGCTAACCATGATTAGTTTATACACTCTGTAGAGGTTTGCACACTTTTCCCCATAAGACTCAATCGCCTCCATTAGTTTTCTCGCAGTGCATGATGTTTGAGAAACGGATGACCGAGACAGAGTCTTTCAGAAACATTAACTCTCTACTCCGGGCAGACCATACCAAACCTACAACCCACTACCTGCTGATCCACCTCTTCAAGAGCTTCACGTAACTTACTCGACTATGCTAGAGCCCATAATAGCTTATGGCTGCACACGGAAGTTTCTAGCATGAATAATATCAGTTCCCTTTGAGCCTGGGTGGCGGTCCATAGGAAGATCACACGGGTACTCCGGGATTTCCAAAAATACAAGCAACACTGTGTACTCCAGGTGCCTCAATCCACCCAGATGTAAATTTAAGTTGCCACCTTAAGTTTAACCATTAATTAACAATCTCACATCTGTCATGGATTTCACTCACCCAAACCACGTCTATGAGCATAGCATAGCAATATAAGCAAAGCGTAGAAGTAACTCCCAAGGGTTGAACGTAACAGGGTAATAGGTTCTACCTCATCAACTACTTCCCAAGCCACAAGTTAATGTCATCCTAATCATGCAATGTTTGAGGATTGGAACTAATGCATAAAAACTGGGTGATAAAGGGGTATGATCAAAGTGTTACTTGCCTTGCTGATGATCCGCGTAACCTAGAGACTCCAAGTAACACGCTTCGCACTCCGGGAATTCTATCGCAAACAAACAATAGCATATATAAGCAACTAACAAAGAAGCACGGGTAAAACTCAAATAAGAAGATCTAACCAGAAAGTTCAACTTAAGAACTCCGGTTTGCAAAAAGAATCAAACCAAACGGAGCAACGAAACTCAAACGGCGAAAGAAACAAGATCCGTTTACTAATCTGGACCTAGGTCAAATTGTGCAATACCAAAATCTTGTTCAAGTTGGTTAAGCGGAAAGAGGGTCTCAAGACGAAGATCTAGGCGCTTGAATCGCCTGATTCCGACTAACGAGCGAAAAGAAAAACTAAAACGAAAATCGGATCAAAAATCGTAATCAGAAATAATCGCGGAAAAATCCGATAAAATAAAACTGACGAACAGGCTAACGAACGAGCGTTCGTTATCTGTAACTAACGAGTGAAAACCGTTCGTTAAAACGAACGTACGACCGAACGTTCGCTAAAAAGAAAAACCGAAAAGAAAAACCGGTGAACCGAAAAAAACGACTAGGGTTTTCTAACAAAAACCGAACCGGCTTTCTAAAAAACCGAACGGCGCTAACCTTGGCGAGGTCCGGCATGGCGGGGCTCCGGCGAGGGGCGACGCGGTGCGGGGCGGCGGCGG